>NW_026884222.1:0-11331 GCF_032173495.1 Musca vetustissima
TAGAAGCGTTTAAATGCCTTAAAATGCCTTTTTAGACCACAGAAAATTAAAATGCGTTTTCTATGCGTTAGAAGCGTTTAAAGGCCTTAAAATGCCTTTTTAGACCACAGAAAATTAAAATGCGTTTTTTAGGCGTTAGAAGCGTTTAAACGCCTTAAAATGCCTTTTTAGACTACAGAAAATTAAAATGCGTTTTTTGGGCGTTAGAAGCGTTTAAACGCTTTAAAATGCCTTTTTAGACCACAGAAAATTAAAATGCGTTTTTTGGGCGTTAGAAGCGTTTAAACGCCTTAAAATGCCTTTTTAGACCACAGAAAATTAAAATGCGTTTTTTGGGCGTTAGAAGCGTTTAAAGGCCTTAAAAATGCCTTTTTAGACCACAGAAAATTAAAATGCGTTTTTTGGCGTTAGAAGCGTTTAAAGGCCTTAAAATGCCTTTTTAGACCACAGAAAATTAAAATGCGTTTTTTGGGAGTTAGAAGCGTTTAAATGCCTTTTTAGACCACAGAAAATTGAAATGCGTTTTTTAGGCGTTAGAAGCGTTTAAAGGCCGTAAAAGCCTTTTTAGACCAGGCGTTAGAAGCGTTTAAAGGCCTTAAAATGCCTTTTTAGACCACAGAAAATTAAAATGCGTTTTTTAGGCGTTAGAAGCGTTTAAAGGCCTTAAAAATGCCTTTTTAGACCACAGAAAATTAAAATGCGTTTTTAGGCGTTAGAAGCGTTTAAAGGCCTTAAAATGCCTTTTTAGACCACAGAAAATTAAAATGCGTTTTCTAGGCGTTAGAAGCGTTTAAAGGCCTTAAAATGCCTTTTTAGACCACAGAAAATTAAAATGCGTTTTTTAGGCGTTAGAAGCGTTTAAAGGCCTTAAAATGCCTTTTTAGACCACAGAAAATTAAAATGCGTTTTTAGGCGTTAGAAGCGTTTAAAGGCCTTAAAATGCCTTTTTAGACCACAGAAAATTAAAATGCGTTTTTTAGGCGTTAAAAGCGTTTAAAGGCCTTAAAATGCCTTTTTAGACCACAGAAAATTAAAATGCGTAAATTGCGTTTTTTAGGCGTTAGAAGCGTTTAAAGGCCTTAAAATGCCTTTTTAGCCCACAGAAAATTAAAATGCGTTTTTTGGGCGTTAGAAGCGTTTAAATCCCTTAAAATGCCTTTTTAGACCACAGAAAATTAAAATGCGTTTTTTAGGCGTTAGAAGCGTTTAAAGGCCTTAAGGCCAGAAAATTAAAATGCCTTTTTATGCCACAGAAAATTAAAATGCGTTTTTTAGGCGTTAGAAGCGTTTAAAGGCCTTAAAATGCCTTTTTAGACCACAGAAAATTAAAATGCGTTTTTTAGGCGTTAGAAGCGTTTAAAGGCCTTAAAATGCCTTTTTAGACCACAGAAAATTAAAATGCGTTTTTTGGGCGTTAGAAGCGTTCAAAGGCCTTAAAATGCCTTTTTAGACCACAGAAAATTAAAATGCGTTTTTTAGGCGTTAGAAGCGTTTAAAGGCCTTAAAATGCCTTTTTAGACCACAGAAAATTAAAATGCGTTTTTTGGGCGTTAGAAGCGTTTAAAGGCCTTAAAATGCCTTTTTAGACCACAGAAAATTAAAATGCGTTTTTTGGGCGTTAGAAGCGTTTAAAGGCCTTAAAATGCCTTTTTAGACCACAGAAAATTAAAATGCGTTTTTTGGGCGTTAGAAGCGTTTAAAGGCCTTAAAATGCCTTTTTAGACCACAGAAAATTAAAATGCGTTTTTTGGGCGTTAGAAGCGTTTAACGGCCTTAAAATGCCTTTTTAGACCACAGAAAATTAAAATGCGTTTTTTAGGCGTTAAAAGCGTTTATAAAATGCGTTTTTTGGGCGTTAGAAGCGTTTAAAGGCCTTAAAATGCCTTTTTAGACCACAGAAAATTAAAATGCGTTTTTTGGGCGTTAGAAGCGTTTAAAGGCCTTAAAATGCCTTTTTAGACCACAGAAAATTAAAATGCGTTTTTTGGGCGTTAGAAGCGTTTAAAGGCCTTAAAATGCCTTTTTAGACCACAGAAAATTAAAATGCGTTTTTTGGGCGTTAGAAGCGTTTAAAGGCCTTAAAATGCCTTTTTAGACCACAGAAAATTGAAATTGAAATAAAGGCCGTTTTTTAGACCAGGCGTTAGAAGCGTTTAAAGGCCTTAAAATGCCTTTTTAGACCACAGAAAATTAAAATGCGTTTTTTGGGCGTTAGAAGCGTTTAAAGGCCTTAAAATGCCTTTTTAGACCACAGAAAATTAAAATGCGTTTTTTGGGCGTTAGAAGCGTTTAAAGGCCTTAAAAAGCCTTTTTAGACAACAGAAAATTAAAATGCGTTTTATAGGCGTTAGAAGCGTTTAAAGGCCTTAAAATACCTTTTTAGACCACAGAAAATTAAAATGCGTTTTCTAGGCGTTAGAAGCGTTTAAAGGCCTTCAAATGCCTTTTTAGGCCACAGAAAATTAAAATGCGTTTTTAGGCGTTAGAAGCGTTTAAACGCCTTAAAATGCCTTTTTAGACCACAGATAATTAAAATGCGTTTTTTGGGCGTTAGAAGCGTTTAAAGGCCTTAAAATGCCGTTTTAGACCACTGAAAATTAAAATGCGTTTTTTAGGCGTTAGAAGCGTTTAAAGGCCTTAAAATGCCTTTTATAGGCGATAGAAAATTGAAATGCTTTTTATACCCTTCACCACACTGTGGTACAGGGTATTATGTCTTTGTGTTACAAACATATGTAACAGGCAAAAGGAAACGAGATAGACACATGGTTCCTTTTGAGAATATGCATAGAATCACTTTCTAAGTCGATTTATGCATGTCCGTCCGTCCGTCTGTCTGTCTGTCCATGTTAAATTGTAAACAAAGTACAGGTCGCATTTATGATCCGAATTGGATGAAATTTGGCATAGGTCACTTATTCGGCCCAGGGACGAACCCTATTGAAATTGGGAAAAATCTGTTCAGATTTAGATATAGCTCCAATATATATATTTACCCGATTTAATGTAAACGGTCCCTATATATCTTTTGATTTGTACGAAATTTGGTACAGCCTAATCATTTAGGTCTAGAATGATGTCTGCCAAGTTTCGTGAATATCGGTCCAGATTTAGATATAGCTCCCATATATAGTTTCGTCCGATTTCATGTAAATGGTGCCCCAAAGTCCCTATATATCTTTTGATTTGCACGAAATTTGTTACAGCGTGCTGAAATAAGCCTAGAGTGATGTATGCCAAGTTTGGAGAAAATCGGTCCAGATTTAGATATAGCTCCCATATATAGTTTCGTTCGATTTCATGTAAATGGTGCCCCAAAGTCCCTATATATCCTTCGATTTGCACGAAATTTGGTACAGCCTAATCATTTAGGTCTAGAATGATGTCTGCCAAGTTTTGTGAAAATCGGTCCAGATTTAGATATAGCTCCCATATATTGTTTCGTCCGATTTCATGTAAATGGTGCCCAAAGTCCCTATATATCTTTTGATTTGCACGAAATTTGGCATAACGTACTGAATTAAGCCTAGAGTGATGTCTGCCAAGTTTGGAGAAAATCGGTCCAGATTTAGATATAGCTCCCATATATAGTTTCGTGCGATTTGATGTAAATGGTCCACCAAAGTCGCTAAATATCTTTCGATTTGCACGAGTTTTGGCATAACGTACTGAATTGAGTCTAGAATGATGTCTGCCAAGTTTCGTGAAAATAGGTCAAGATTTAGATATAGCTACCATATATAGTTTCGTCCGATTTCATGTAAATGGTGCACCAAAGTCCCTATATATCCTTCGATTTGCACAAAATTTTGCATGACGTACTTAATTGAGCCTAGAATGATGTCTGCCAAGTTTCGTGAAAATCGGTCCAGATTTAGATATAGCTCCCTTTTATTATAGATTGATTTTAAGTAATTGACGTACTAAGGAACCAATAGGAACAAAACGTACTGAAATTAGTATAACCTAACCTGTGACAAGTTTGCTTCAAATCGCTCAATATTTGGATAGAGCTTCTATATATATTTTCGCCCGATTTCAAGTAAATTGGGCATCAAACTCCTCATGTTAGTCAGATTGACATCAAATTTTGCCCAGCATACAAAATTGGGCATAGAATTACGTAGTTGCGTTTTTATATTTGTTTGAAGTCGATTGACATACTTTATGATAGATCTAGGTAGATTCACATTTAGATAAATCAAATTTTATGTTATAGTCCTGTTTAATATACCCATAGTCGTGAAGGGTATCATATAGTCGGCCCCGTCCGACTTTACTACTTTCCTTACTGGTTTTTATTCGATAGTATATTAAAATACCTTTTTAAGCATTTTAATTTAGGCGTTTACTTTATATTTATAATATATATTTCGCAACGAATATACTTGACTACCGGAATTTTTTTTTAATTAAAGAAACAGATTTGTTTAATCTGGCTGAAATAGTTGTACCAGTTCCATCAAGTTAAGTGTCCGTAGAAAGGTCATTTAGTGAACTTTCCACAATTGTTCATTCATTGTAACTTTATCATTCGCGATAAATTGAAAAACATTCGAATCCTCGCCGTGAGCGTTCGTGAGAAAGTGTGTTTTAATCATTCTCCTCACCCTGGTTCAAATTTCGATATATCTCCCACATATATTTTCGTCCGACTTTAGGTAAATGGTGTACCAAAGACGCTGTGTTCGGCTGAATGGCATAACATTTTGTTTGTCCTACAAAATATGCTTTAATGGGATGGAATTTCGTATAAATTGCCGAAGACATGTGATTGATTTAAGTCGGTTCACATATAAATCTCTCACTTTTGAGATGAATTTTAACTAAATTATGTTAAAATTCATCTCAAAAGTCCTTCAAAAATGCGACGTCTGTTACGATGCATCTTCTATATATAACCAAAGTTGTAAGAGTATCATATAGTCGGCCCCGTCCGACTTTACTACTTTCCTTACTGTTTTTTTTTTAATTTGGAACTTGTTTTGTAAAGGTCCGTATTCCATTCTTCAGCATTTTGAAAGTTCTGACCATATTTTCCCACCAAAAATAATCAATTTCGATGTTTGGACATAGCCTCCATATGCCGATTTTTTATGACTTTCGTTATTGACCTGCACTGACCATGATTGAACTCATTAAACCAGAACTGGATGTAACGTATACAGCAGCCCTCGTATTTTCATAAGTAAATATGGACCTATATTGTTTCATTCTACCCTGAATAATAGGGTTGTAAATATACGTATACCTCTTAACTATTTGTAATAATTAGCATTTTAAATACCATAGTTCAAGAAATGTTTCTAAATTGTTTCTAAATTTTGTACATATTCCACTTACCTACAATTTAAACCTATACGCAATTTATTACACCCCACATCTTGAAATCTGTCTGTCCATGTGTGAATAATCTATTATTGTACTGAACCACTAAACGGAAGTAGTACTTGCAAGACGTCGACGACGTCGACCAATCTTAATAATTTCCAAATGAATTTTTCGTATTACATTAATTAGTATTATCCGGCTGAAGAGCCTTCGTTTTGTGGTATTTAACGATGAGAGCACAACAACAAAAGACGAAAGAATAATTATGACGTTTCAACCCTCCAGGATGAGTAATGCACACATATCTCAGTTTGCAATAATTTCTTATAAGAAAGAAACGAAGACGTACGAAATAAAAGATGCAATTACTTTAAGAGAATTATTCATGCGAATAATTATTTCCAATCCATTACCCGACAGCATGAAATGATGTAATCAATTATAATAATTTAATTTGCCAAATACGGAAATGAATAGTTTCGGAAATGCAATATTACAGAAACAGGCATATTTCGGGTTACGAAATACAAATAGGGGGATAGAGAAGAGTTTTATTTCAACATATATCGGATTTGAAAGTTTTAATGTTGTTTTGTTGTAATATATATGACTAATAAATTGATAGCATTGTTGAATCGGATATATGAGATCATGAAGTAATTCAATTTCGGGGAATATAAAAAATCAGAGTCTTATATCGCTCATTTGCTGCAAGAAATTGATTTTGCAGAAAATGAATTTTAGGCTGTAGATTAATTTTTACAGTTTCTCAATTAGGGTGTGAAAGATATATTCGTCTGAATTTTTTACACATCTCGAAATGTGATATAGAGAACAATTTTACATCATTAATTCAAAAATCTTGATTTCTTTTGCATGGTTTTCAAGCTGCATGGCAGGACTAGACAACCTTTTAAACAAATGTGTATTACATTTGTTGAAGTGAAATGGCATTAGGTTGATATTCAAAAGGACTAAAATTGAACATGGCATATATACGTGGGCTATATTTAATTTGGAATCGATTTGAACAAAACTTCGCGTACATTAATCTGTACCTACCAAATATTGGGAGTACCATTAACATAAAATTGGTCGAAACTATATTTGGGAGCTATGTCTGAATCTAAGCCGATTTCAACAAAATTTCACATACATCAGTCAGATCCTAATTCAGTACAGTGTGTAACATTTTGTCTCAGTCGGATGTATCTTCGGAGTTTGGTGGTTGAAAATATATATGGGAGCTATATCTAAATCTGAACCGATTTTCTCCAATGTCAATGGGGTTTGCCTTGGGCCATTTAAGTGACCTGGGCCATAATGCGACCTGTAAATGCAACCTGCCATAACGTCGTTATGTTTGGCCGGGCCGAAAAAGAGGGCTGTAATCCTCAAAATACTTAAAACGGGCGCTATACCAAGATGTGGAAGATTTGACACCCAAAGACAACCCAAAATGATTGCAAAACGTGTCCAAACTCTTCAAAGATACCGTTATATGGAGGCTACTCCGAAGCGTGGTCGTTCAATAAGAACGATTAATATCATATTAGAGCGTATTCTGTCCATCATAAAAATTGGGACAGCTCATAAATTTAGCCAAATTTAAACTGGCGAAAATCGTTTCATATTTTGTTATAACTACCGATATGTTTATACCCTTCACCACAGTGTGGTACAGGGTATTATGTCTTTGTGCATATGTTTGTAACAGGCAAAAATAATCAAGATAGACCCATGGTTCCTTTTGAGAATATGCATAGAATGACTTTCTGAGTCGATTTATGCATGTCCGTCTGTCCGTCCGTCCATGTATTTTTGTTAACAAAATACAGATCGCATTTATGATCCGATTTGGATGAAATTTGGCACAGGTCACTTAATTGGCCCAATGACCCTATTGAAAATGGGAAAAATCGGTTCAGATTTAGATATATCGATTTGCACGAAATTTGGCACAGAGTACTGAATTAGGTCCAGAATGATGTGTGCCAAGTTTAAAGAAAATAGGTTCAGATTTAGATATAGCTCCCATATATTGTTTCGTCCGATTTAAGGTAAATAGTGCACCAAAGTCCCTATATATATTTCGATTTGCACGAAATTTGTCACAGAGTACTGAATTAGGTCCAGGATGATGTGTGCGAAGTTTCGAGAAAATCGGGTCACATTTAGATATAGCTCCCATATATAGTTTCGTCCGATTTAAGGTAAATGGTGCACCAAAGTCCCTATATATCTTTCGATTTGCACGAAATTTAACACAGAGTACTGAATTATATCCAGAATGATGTGTGCCAAGTTTAGCGAAAATCGGGTCAGATTTATATATAGCTCCCATATATATTTTCTTCCGATCTAATGTAAATGGGGCTCCAAAGTGTCTATATATCTTTCGATTGGCACGGAATTTGGCATAACTTACTGAATTATGTCCAAAATGCTGCATGTTAAGTTTCGTGAAAATAGGTTCCGATTTAGATATAGCTTCAATATATATATACTATACAATGCACTGTTACTATAACTTTTCGCGTGTCGCGTGATATTGGGTTAAATTAAACCTTTAAATATAGCCAATGAATGGACATTTTAAGAATTTTCTGTTTGATGAAATTATAAAAAGGTATATTTAAACTAGGTTGGATTGCATAGGCTATACCCCTTAATACTTTAATATTAAAAATTCAATAACTAAAGTTCATTCGCCATCCATGTAATAACCTTTTCAGGACTTATTCGATACACAATAGAATCAATTTTCAATAGCTCGCAAACAAAAGCTACACAATGTAACTTTAAAGAAAAATGTTACACTTACTATTTCTTCCTAGAGACATTTTCCTTTTTTATTTAATTTAGTTTATTGTTATCCTTGAAATTGAGTGGAAAGAAGAAGCAGAAGAAATAAACCAACGGCACAATATT
The DNA here is from genome assembly GCF_032173495.1 of Musca vetustissima. Classification (NCBI taxonomy): domain Eukaryota; kingdom Metazoa; phylum Arthropoda; class Insecta; order Diptera; family Muscidae; genus Musca; species Musca vetustissima. The sequence goes on from NW_026884222.1 coordinate 8,263, forward strand.
GACAACAAAAAGACGAAGACATTGGTTGCCAACAACCCCTTTTTGTGTGGGTGATGTTGTTGTTGTTTCGAAGAGGTATTGAATGTGTTTTTCCTACGGCTTTGTTGCTGAGGATCCATAAGATTGTGTCAACTTGTTTTTGACACGTTTCCCCAAGGGAAACCGTTTCAACAATACGGCATTGTTAAAAATATTTTCCATTGGCAGGCGAAAATACAACTCTACCTATATACATATACATACACCTATACACTCACTTATTCACTACCACAAGCAACGAATCAACCAACAATTTTAGCACATGACATTCCCATAACAGCCAGCCAGCAAAGGCCGGAAACAAATTCAATGAATAAGAAAAAAAAATAAATATATACTTCAATGGATGTCACTTGAAGTGTCAACGTGTGTGTGTGTGTGTGCGGATGTATCAGCATATGTGTGCGTATGGTCAGGGGGAAGTATTGCGTTGTATTTCATTTCAAGTTGGTTACTTTTTCTTCCTATTTTTTTATTCTATCACTTTATTCAATTTCACCTTTTTGAACTTTATTATTTATATTTTTTCTATAGGCTTAACTATTTGTTTTCCTGATAGTGTTCGAATATATGGGACATTCCACTTGGGTTATTGGGAAAGAGTGTGGAGGTTTGGTTATAATAAAAAGGCCAGAAAAATATGGGTTGTCTTCAGATAATATAGTGTCTGTGGTAGAGTGTCTTATGAAATGTACACTTCTCGATACGAATGATCTGCAACCTTTGATGATATATACGAAAATGGTCTTCAGATGCCTGTCGAATAGTAACCAATAACTCACACTGATCCGTCCATCGTGATCCAAGTCATTTACCGTCTTAATAAGTTAGTTAGCAGATTCCTTATTTCTACTGTTTATGACTTCAGTCCACATTAAAAAGTTAATCCTGCCAAACTGCAACTTTTGATGGTCAACCTCGTCCTTTAGGAAAATGGGTGCCTGTCGAATAGTAACCAATAACTCGCACAGATCTGGTCCATCGAGACCAGTCTATAGCTACTAAATACTCGTTGGCTATCTGTTACCATTTGTCGAGTTGCTGTCCGTTACGATTTACTGTTTGCTTTGAAGGCTCCATAACCTTTCTGGTGGTTGTGTTCCCATTATATTTTTTAGCAGTTATCGAGGCATATGAGGTAGACAGCTAGCAGTCTGAAGGAACGAAAATTTCTCTGAGACTGGTTGCTTTTTTTCTGAAGACCTCATCCTCTTCCTTACCAAGTGTTTTAAGGAGTTTTTGGCTTCAGTCGGAAAAGATCCCGCAGAAGTTTTCGAGGTAGCTGCGAGCTTCCTTTTAGCTCGATATATACCGGATTTCTGTGATCCTGTACCGTGGGAACCCGTAGTCACAGCCTGTTTTGGTGGCTTGACGTGGGTACACGATATATGAATCCTTTTGATCTGGAGTTTCTCTGTTGCGTTCTGAGTGTTTCCTGATCAAAAGGAATTTCTTATCGCTAATCTTGCTTGGGTCTTGGTCGACTTACCTTTGACAAAAGTAAATTGTCCTTCGATATATCCTCCCTTCCCTTTCTGGTGGTTGTGTTCTTATTATATTTCTTAGCAGTTATCGAGGCATATGAGGTAGACGGCTAGCAGTCTGAAGGAACGAAAATGTCTCTGAAACTGGTTGCTTTTTTTCTGAAGACCTCATCCTCTTCCTTACCAAGTGTTTTGAGGAGTTTTTGGTTTCAGTCGGAACAGATCCCGCAGAAGTTTTCGAGGTAGCTGCGAGAGCTTCTGTGATCCTGTACCGTGGGAACCCGTAGTCACAGCCTGTTTTGGTGGCTTGTCGTGGGTACTCGATATATGAATCCTTTTGATCGGGAGTTCCTCTGTCTTTGCATTTCCCACATTTAGACTTTGTAGACGGCATTGGGGTTTTCTGGGTTTCTTTGGAATTTTCACTCTTGACTGCTTGTTACTTGCCTCGGAGGTCCAGGTTCATCGACCATAGCCGATGCAGAAATGAGATTCCGCAATCGAGGGGTTTTTTTATTGGATATTTGATATTGTAACATGTGATTTGAGGAGTCTTCATATATCGACCATGGCATAGACTCAAGGCTAGGATATGGTAACTAAACACAAAACATGAGTATAGGCGCCCAGGTTTCAGCCAGTGTGCGTTCAAATACAGTCGGTGCCCTGACTGCAAACCGTTGGACACAGATGGGCACGAAGTCGAATACCATCCCAGCGTTAGGGGGTCATCCTTCAAGGGAGGAGACCAGAAACCCGTTGTTACGGTTGATTTAGGAGCACTCATAATCACCTAGTCAGTCCAAGGATCATTGGTACTCGGTCATTTCCTCTGATACACCCGCTATAGACTCGCTGAATATCAGTGGCTGCAATATATCTGTTGCACTTCCCACCATATAATCCTTTGCAGTCCTACAAGAGGAGTTCTCAGTATATAATAAAACTCTTCCCAATAAGTAATTAAAAAATAAACATGGCTATTTTGGGATCTCAGAAGGAAAAACACCTCGTAGATTCCGCCCCTTTTAAGTATTTGGAAAGGCCTAGTCAATTTTTTTTAAACCGAAGTGTATTTGGAATTTCGTGTACTGCACATTTTATATATACTTAGAAATGACAGAAGCTCAATAAAAAGGTTCTGCTCCTCATTTTATGGAATTTAGCATTCGTATAAGATGTTAAAATGTTTGCCTTAAGAAGTTCATTAAATGAATTTTGAATAACCTAGATGTATTTTCCAATTGACTATAATTTTTTAGGTTCTCATGGTGTAGGGTACACAAAATCGTTTCCAAACTTTCTGAATTTGTCAAACATTCTTAAAAAATTGTTTCGGAAAATTATCCATGAATTTCCCTTTCTTATGAGTGCGAGCATCATTTCAATACAACTACACACATATACACATACCCTCACGTCCATAAAACATATGTTGGGCTTAAATGTGAACACCTTGACAAGGACATGGTTAAGAGGATGGGGTTTTGTTGTTGTGTTTCCCTCTTATGCGTTCATTGTTCCAATTCTGTTGAAGATTCAGCAA
>NW_026884223.1:0-112538 GCF_032173495.1 Musca vetustissima
AAAAAAAAATATATAAATAAATTGAAATAATATTCCACATCTTTTAAGATGTAAACCCCATAATAACTTGGAAAAAATTGAAATTTTTGAAATAAAGAAAAAACAATAAAAACAAAAATTTGAAAATTGTGTCAATATTGTTTTGTCGGTTTTTCTAGGATCACACACACAAGTATGATGTTGCTGTTTCTTTTTTGCAAATTGATGTGCGTCACAGTGGCAATTATTTTTAAAGTCTTTGTTTTTTCGAAATTTTATTTTTTTGTTTTTGGGTGAAAAAAAAAACGAAAACAAATAAAAGCACAATTTTGAAATGTAATTAAGAAAACAAAAATAAAATATAATAATAATACTTGAATTAGTAGTGAATCAAAATAATAACACAGTGGGACAAAAATGGGAAATGAGGCAAACAATTTCTGAATAATTATTCCTTATTTATTTAGAATCTCCTATGGGAAAATTAAATTTTTGGGATAAACGTTTCCCTAAAATAAAATAAATTTTAAAAATTTCAATATTACTTAACTGTTTCCAGAACCTGGAAGATTGTAAAAATTTTACTACGACAACAATATTTCCTTATTACATAAAAAAACCGGTAAAGAAAGTAGTAAAGTCGGACTGGGCCGACTATATGATATCCTTCACCACTTTGGGTACATTGTACATATGTTTCCTTACAATGGCATGCCAATGTTGCGCTAGAAGAACATATCATGTCTTTGTACAACCTATTGTAAATATAATTTTATAGGACAAGTAAGAGTCGTCTGGGTACCTTGGGACGAGTCAATGTGATACGTTGTGCAAAATTTCGTGTTAATCGGACAAACATTGGGAGTTTTTTGAACCATTTATGTAAAATCGGACGAATATATATTTATATGCTGTAAAGTGGTTTTCGTCGGCAGAGGTTAGCCCCAGTCGTGTCCAAGATCTCCATAAGGACCCACAAAACCTAATCGATTGAAAAGCTAGTGCTCCCTTTGGTTAAAATCTGATGTTTATTGATTTTAATACTGATTGTGTTTATATATAAATATGCGATACAAATAATTAATTTCGGGCGGGAGCGGCTACTACGATTTAATGGTTATCGGGAATGATGGTTGTCGGGAGTCGGAATCGATGATCGGCAATAATGATTCAACGGTGATTTGAAATTATGGTTATCTGGTGTCAGTATGATGATAGACAACAACGATTTAACGGTGATTGGGAACGATGTTAGTAGTTGCTTACTATGAAATTCTCGTACAATCTACTATATCTAACTACGAACAGTAAGCCGAAGCCTCTGTATGGAACAGTAGACCGAAGTCTCTGTGTGGAACAGTAGACCGAAGTATCTGTATGGAACAGTAAGCTGAAGCCTCTGTGTGGAACAGTAAGTCGAATCCTCTGTGTGGAACAGTAAGCCGAAGCCTCTTTGTGGAACAGTAAGCCGAAGCCTCTGTGTGGAACAGTAAGTCGAAGTCTCTGTGTGGAACAGTAAGCCGAAGTCTCTGTGTGGAACAGTAGACCGAAGCCTCTGTGTGGAACAGTAAGCCGAAGCCACTGTGTGGAAGAGTAGACCGAAGTCTCTGTGTGGAACAGTAAGCCGAAGCCTCTGTGTCTGTGTGGATGTATTTATGTAGCCGCCATAATGGGTAGCCACCAAAAGAATGATCGTAAGTGCAATGAACATCCACAACACAAAATAGTAAGCCTATGCAATGGCAAGCCGCCCTCAGTAGATGAAAGTCAAATACTTCAGTTTGCGGAATCACAACGTAAATGGGAATTATATGATAGAGTAGCTAACGCGAGCAAATGTCTGTGCACTCGTTCCTAGTACTCATGGGGACGTCATGCGACGTTGTTGCTATGATGGGTGACGTTTTGTATGTATGTGGGTTTTGACACGTTACAATGTGGAAGCTATTGAAATCTGAACCCATTTTCCCGAAACTTACCACACATCATTCTAGACACCATTCAGTACACTATGCCAAATTTCGTGCAAATTGAAGGACATACGGATTTTGGTGCATCATTTACATAAAATTGAAGAAAATATAGATGGGAGCTATATCTAAATCTGTACCGATTGCCAGAAACTTAGCACACATAATTCTAAGCTTAATTCAGTAGGCTGTGTCAAATTTCGTGCAAATCAAGATATATAGGGACTTTGGAGCCCCATTTACCTAAAATCGGACGAAAATATATATGGGAGCTATATCTAAATCTAAACCGATTTTCATGAAACTTAGCACACACCATTCTAGGCCTAATTCAATACGCTATGCAAAATTTCGTGCAAATCGAAAGATATATAGGGTCTTTGTTGCACCATTTACATAAAATCGGGCGAAACTATATATATGTAGCTAATATTTAAATCTGAACCATTTTCACGAAAGTTAACACACGTCATTTCTCAACAGTGCTATGAAACTTCGTGGAAATCGAAAGATATATAGGGTCTTTGGTGCACACTAAATCTGCGCCGAATTTCACGAAACTTAGCACACATCATTCAAGACTTAATTCAGTATGCTATGCGAAAATTTTGTGCAAATCGAAAGATATTTAGGGACTTTGGTGCCTATATCGGACGAAAATATATTTGGTTCTATATCTAAATCTGAACCGATTTTTCCCAATTTCATTAGGGTTCGTCGTTGGGCCAAATAAGTGACTTGTGCCAAATTTCATCCAAATCGGATCATAAATTCGACCTGTACTTTGTTTACAATTTAACATGGACAGACGGACTGTCGGATATGCATAAATCGTCTCAGAAAGAGATTATGCATATTCTCAAAAGGAACCATGTGTCTCTCTCTGTTTCCTTTTGCCTGTTACAAACATATGCACAAAGACATAATACCCTGTACCACAGTGTGGTGAAGGGTATACAAATTTCTTTTTTTTAATTTTATAAAAAATCAAAATTAAAAAAATAAATAATCAACAAACTGGGTTTCAAAATGGTATCCCAAAAATGTGTTTATTTAATTTTATGAAAAATAGTTTTTTTTAATATTTAAATCAATATTCAAAATCATATTTTTTATATTATCATATTCTATTTATTATATAATAGAAAAGTCAAAATTTTTTTTATGAAATATTTCAATTTTTTAACATTTTTTAATATTATTTAAAATAATACATTGTGGTAAATGGTACAAAAAAAAAAATAGTTTTGAATATTTTTAATTTTAAAAATAATTTTATTTGAAAAATTTTGTTTGATAATTATTTTTGAAAAAATTTAACTAGAGTTATTAACATTTTTAAATTTTTTAACATGAGAAATATTTTAGTTTTCGATTTTTTTATTTCTGAATTTATTTTAATATACATAGTTTTTCAATTTTAAAATATTTTTTTTTTAAATTTTTTAGAATATATATTTTACCAAATGGTTTTTTTCAAATAAAATTACGTTTCATAAATTTATAAAAAATATAATGTGAATTTTTTTAATTAGGAAATTTTCATTAGGAATATTCCTATAAGAAATGTTCCAATTTTGTACACTTCGTAAAATTAATTTTCCACCAAGATTTATAAATTATGAATGCCTCTTTATTACACTTTTATACATGAAAATAAATATCTAAGATGTCCTAATATCTTATAATTTTTAAATAAAATTTTGTATACATAAAATTATGGAATTTCCAAATTTTTCGATGCATTTTTCTTATTTTCGATTTGTTCCAGTAATTAATTAGAATTCATATTTCGAATCATATTTTTTATTATATTATCCACTATATATTTTTTTAATTGTCACTTTATTTTCATAACACCCTAATACACATTTATCTACAATTCACATATTATGCACAAACACACACACACATTCGTACACATGCATATTTTTCCTCACATTCACATGTGTAATATCACAAGAAATGCACACACAGAAATAGTTTTCCTCATAATAGTTCCTTAGGGCATGAAGCAAGCAACCAACTAGTCAGCCAGCAAGCCTGTCATCCAGCTATTGAGCCAAGAGATAGCTGTCATTGGTGTTGTTGTTGTTGCTGCATTGAAATCCATTAAAACATTTTTTTTGCACTTGAGGCAAATTACTCAATTATCTTTAACAGCAATTTTCTTTGAAGGTGAAAATTGAATTTAAGCCACAGGCTGGCACAAGGCAGGGCAGGAAGGCTTTACAACTGACTTGGGTAATATGGAGCGATGGCTGGATGGTGGATGTATGAAGGATGGATGACATTCCTCGTTGGTTGTGCGGGCGTCTACGGATGTCATAAACTTTTGCACCACAAAACTATCAACAGGAATAAGTTTTGTCAACCGAACGACTGGCATCCTTCGAGGCAGTGTTGATGATGTTTGTGTGTGATATGCGGTGTTTGTAGTTGTAAATATCTTTGGTTGGGATTTCGTAGGATGCAATCGGCACACAAAAAGGGAAATCGCATAAATTCAATTATGAAAAATAAGGACGTATTATTTCGAAATATCTGTATGGTATTGCTGAACTATCAAATGGCAAATCGCATCGGATTTTAAACGAAGACATCCGCTATAATGGCAAATTTAATAATATTACAGGGGGGAAATATGGTATGGCAGGCAAGAAATGTCAAGGAAAATTCTTGAGTAACAAATCTCTAGATGTAATGGGGCAATAATACAGAATGTTATTGAAGCTAAGAGAAATATAGATAAATTTCTTTAACACTGCTTCAAAGATTCATTCTGTTAACTTCTCTTAAGGGAGTTGAAGTATAAAAACCCCTTACAGAACTCCTTTTCAATTCACACACACGTATACATTCTATTTATCTCTGTTACAGCAACAAATTACAACTCTCATCCATACTGTCCTGCATTCAAGTCTCATCTCATTGTCCATAACAGTGAGAACCCGAAGCCGAACCCGAAAATTTTCATTTTCATTTTGGCCATCCATCCATCTCTCTGTAAAAAGGTAACGTACGGTACATTGTCGTGTTTTCTTTCTGTTTTTTTGGTTGAACGTTGTACACAATTTACACAACGAATATACAGAAGAGAAAACAAACAGATGGATGGATGGCTAAATAATGGCTGCTGTGTGTTTTTTGGGGCGGTAGGGGAGTGTGGGGTTACACATCGTTGCCCGAAATGTTTGATTGCGTTGTATGGACCCTTTTCTTGTTTCTTCTTTTCGGTTTTCTTTGACTTTACGTAAATTGTTTATTTTATTCTCTCTCTCATAGTCGGTTTGTAGTTGATCCGTAGAATTTTTGTAGGACATGCGCCCCAAAAAAAGAGGGTTTCGTAAAAATCTTAACCCTCAGGTTGACCAAAAAATTAACTGATATTTGGGAGGTAAAGAAAAATATAGATGAATTAAAAGCACTCATATTAAAAATATTAAATTTTTCTGATCGGCATTATTTATCCATAACTATAGATACTTTATATAAATATCATTATTTTATCTCAAATGGACATTATGTATTTAAAGTGGATTTAAATTATTTATCAACAAACATAGATAACTGATGCAATGGTTATCAATTTTTTTTGTATATTATTTAATATTTGTAATTTAGATAATTACTCGATTTTATGATTTTTTCAACATTGCATATGTTTTTACAATATATATAGTTTTGAAAATCTGTCTAATTTTTCAAAAAAAAAAAAAAAAATTTAAAACTTATCTAAAAGTGATAATTCAAATAATTGTATTCTTTTAATTTATCTATTAAAAATAATTCAGATATTTATTAAATTTTAAAGGAATTTATCTAATTTTAATAATGTAGCATTTGCCTAAATTCAATAAATTCCAAAATTTATCTAATTTCAAAAAATTCTGTAATTAATATGATTTTGTTAATTCAGGAATTTATCTAGTTTTAATGACTTCCAGAAAATGTTCTAATTTCAATAAAATTCTAAATTTTATTTGAACTTCAAAATTTTATAATCGTAATAAATTTTCAAATTAATTAAAATTTGCATCTTTTCTCCAATTTTACTCGAGAATTTATTTCATTTCGAATTTATCTAATTTCAATAAATACCAGAATGTATTTAATTTTAATAAATTCCAGAATTTATCTAAATTTAATAAATTCCATAACTAATCTCATTTTAGTGAATTCTAGAAGTGATAAAATTTATCTAAACTTCATTTATTTTATTATAATAATTTTCAGAAATTATAAAATTTTGATATATGAACAAATTTTTAGAGAATTTTAAATTTATCTAATTTTGAGAATTTCTTATTTGAAAAAATTTGAAAATTTATATAATTGGGTTAATTAAATATTTTCCATATATTTCTAAATTTATCAAAATATAATATTTTAACTAATTTTGAGAATTTATGTAATTTTATTCGATTTCAAAAATATATCTAATTTATAAAAATGTAAAAAAAATTATCTATTTAATATAAATTTGAAAATTTTTCTAATTTATATAAACTTCAAAATTTATTTGATTTTAAAAAATTCCAGAATGTATCTAATCTTAATAATTTATCTAATTGTTAATATATTTGAGAATTTATATAATTTGGATATTTGAAATTTAAAAAAATCCGAGAATTTATCCAAATTTAATATTTGAATTAATTTTGATGAATATGAGAGTTTATCTATTTTTGATCAATATTTATATAAATCCAAAAAATTATCTATATTAAATAAATTTGAAAAAAATTATATTTTTAGATAAATTTGAAAAAAATTATCTAATTTAGATTAATTTAAAAAATTATCTAATTTAACTAAATTTAAAAAATATATATTTTTTAGATAAATTACAAAAATTATCTATTTTACATAAATTTAAAATTCTTTATCCATTTTTGATACATTTTAAATTTAGATAAATTATAAAAAACGTTTATTTTAGATATATTTAAAAAAATATTTAGATACATTTTAAAAAGTCATCTATTTTAGACAAAATTTAAAAATGTATATATTTTAGATAAATTTAAAAACTTGTCTATTTTAGATAAATTTAAAAAATTATCTATTTTAGTTCATTTTAAAAATTATCTATTTTTGATAAATTTAAAAAATTATCTATTTTAGATAAATTTGAAAAAAATATCTATTTTAGATAAATTTGAAAAACATTAGATAAATTTAAAAAGTTAAAGGCTTAAAAATAAAATGTGTCTTTTTTTTGAAATATTATCTACTTTAACTTTAAAAATATGTATTTTACATAAGTTTGAAAAAATGATTTATTTTAGATAAATTTTAAAATAATACCTATTTTATATAAAAAATTTACCTATTTTAGATAAATTTGAGAGAATTATCTAATTTTAATAAAATCAAAAAATTTTCTAACATTGACACTTTTTCTAAAGTACATAAAGTTGAAAAATATATTATTATTTTTTAATTTTTTGTATATTTATTTTTGAAATAAATTTGAATATATTTTATTTAGATGATTTGTTGTTAATTTTTCAAATATAGATACTTTCTAATAATTTATCTAATTTTGTAAAATCGTAGTGTTTATTGAAAAGTCATTAATTTGTATTTTTTAAATTAGATAATTTATCTAATTTTGATAAATCGAAAATTTTATAAATTTTTCTTTTATTGATTTATAAATGTCTTGCAACACATTTTTCATTTAAAATTTTAATAATTTATTTATTTATTTCAATGCAGATAATATGAAATTAATAAAAATTATCTTCGAAATTATTGATTTTCTGAATTAAATGAATTATTATTAAAATATAATTTATCTAATTTTTATATGAGATGGACGATTTATCAAATTGTGAGTATGTATTTATCTTGGATTGTTTATTATATTTTGGACATTTATCTAATATAGATAATTCATCTGAAAATATATTTATCTAGGATGATTATTTTTTTCAAAATTTATTTTTTTAATTTTATATTTTGCACATTTGTTTAACATAAATTACTTAGATAAATTATCTACTAACTTTGGCAAATTTCGTTAAATTTTTTTATCTACTTTTTTGATTTTTATAAAAACATCCTTGTGTCATATCTGACATATCCTTTGTCAAATCCAACCTAATTATCTCCCCTTGTAAAAATTTGTGGGTTAAATAACACAACTATGTATGAAATTTCGTGTATGTACCCCAAATGAATTAGAATGGACGGTTTGTTGGTTTGGTCTGCTGTCAGGTTGTAATGGAGAGCACTGAGAGCAAAACAAAAATTTTTTTGTATTGTCCTACCCGTAATATGCTCCCCACCACGCTGCGCGCATCCTGCAAGTACATCAACATTTTAGGTGTTGTACGAGTAGCGGTATATCTCGCTGGCTGCTGTGTTTTTCTATTCGTGTTGTTGTTGGGATGCTCTGAGCCTTTTGACCAAAAATGAGACATAAGTCTCGCACTGAGATCCCGATTGAATTCAGTCTTTCTATTGAACGCGTCGCGAGTGTTGGTCTGAAAAATCTAAAAAAGGAAAAACGTTGCTCGCATAGTCCGTCGAAATTGAAAAATATTACAAAATAATATACACACACACGCACATACATACACACAAGTAGAAAAGATATAAGGAAAGGTGTTTGCTTGGCCAAATACAAGTGAAAAAATTTTAAGGCTGGAAAGAAAATTTTTGAAGAAATTGTGAAAAAAATTTTGAAACCGATTGTGAAAATGTTACCAAATCCGGTTAATGATATTAACAAAATGCCAGGATAAAAAGAAAAAAGTAAATATTTATGAAAAAAAGTTAAAGAAAAAAATTTTTGGTGTTATATATAATTGAAGATGATGAAAAAAAAATTGTTAAGAAAAAAAATGGTGAAGAAGAAATTTTTTTTTCAAGCTGCAGGATAAAAAGCAGCAACGAATGAAAGAAAGAAAAAATTGAACCCTGAAGCCTCTACATACAGGCTCTGGCTGTTGTCTCCTACCTCTCTCTCGTTCGGGGGGAAAATACCCCGCTCCCAGCATCACAGGTCTAACGAGGATACATAGTATCCTGTGATGCTGCCGCCGCCACCGCCGTTGCTGTTGCAAAGGACTATTGCCTTTGGTATACGGGCTGTGTGCGGTGCTCCACCAGCAGCAGCAGCATCGTGTATACCAAACCTCCATATATATTGTATAGTGTATATATGTATATATATATTACAATATAATCTGTATCTATATTTCCGAAATGTAAGAGGGCTCTTTCATCTTCATCTCTGCCACTGCTTCGCTCCACATCCGACAGAGCAAATAAATGCAGGCTGGCTGGCTGGCTGACAGGCTTCGTGTTTTTTATGTTGTTGTTTTTGTTGAGTGTGTATGTCGGTCTGTCGGTGTTCTGTGTTCTGTTTTGGGGATGTACAAACACACACACACACATGTATGCCGTGCGGTGTCCTGCTACTGTATTTTCATTTCTTCTTTTTGGCTAGCATAACAGAGATTCAAATGCGTGTGTTCCTTCATTGGAGTATCTGGTGCTTTGGTTGTGTGTGTGCGTTTGTGTATCGGCACTATTGTTGTGGTTGTGACTGAATATCTCAGCCAGCCAGCCAAGCAGCCGTGCGCAAGTTGTATTCTATTATATCCCGGATTGTACGATTTGCGTCGTTTCATTTTCAGCCCGTATTTTTTTCATCATTTTCATCTTCTTCTTCTTTTGTTGTTGTTTTTGTGTTTCTATTCTATTTTTCTTGTGTGTTTTGTTGTTGTTATTTTTTTTCTTGTTCCTTTCATTTTTCCTTTGCCTCCAATATTTGGGAGTCTGTTTTTCTTTATCTTGGGATACAACAAATGAACTCCCTGCCAGCCTGCCTGCTCCAACTCCTAGTGAACTCTAGGTCTGAGGTTTATTTTATGATGATGCTGATGTTTTTTTTTTTGACCTTATCTAAATGTAAATGTGTGGCTGTCCAGACGTTATTGTTATTATAATTTTGCTAGGAATATTTTTTATGAAGAAAATTTATTAATTTTTTTCATAAAAGAAAATTAGGAAAATGGAAAAATGAGAGACAGACATATTAGTCCTTTGATATTTAGTCAGTAATATGTTATATTTGAAAAAGGAAAATATTCCATATTTTTCGAATATATTTTTTTAAATTTAGGTTTTATAGAAAAAATAATCTTTATTAATATTTAAAAATCATTTCCCTTTTTTTGTTATTTAAAAATTTTTAAACATTTTTGAAAATGCAAAAATTTTTAATAATTTCTTCGAATTTGCTCAATACCTTTAAATAAACACAGATAACAGATTTTACCCGACAGTTGTCTATTACGCACATTGGGTTAACATGGCATTAACATTATGATAACAGAATAGCGGCAGGTTGTAGTGAAAGGAATTATTTAAAAACAATTTAAAAAAAGATAAATAAAAAATAAATACCAATTCAAATTTTTTGGATTTATAAAAATGTTCTTTAGAAAAAATAAATAAATTATAGTATAGGGAAATATTACCCTATCGATAAAAATGAGATATAATGCATAGAAAACCGAATAGAACCCGTAAATATTCTACTCTGAACTTATTTGTTATTTTAATAGCTTACAAACATTATCTGTGATCTATAGATAACGTAGATATGTTATCCAGTATGTTCTGATAAACTAGATCAATTGTCTACGATGTTTGGATAACATAGATACATTATCCATTATTTTCGGAATATTTAGATGGATTATCCGTGATGTATAGTTAATTTATCTTGGGTATAACGTTGTTCGTATAACTTCGATATATTATCTACTGTGTTTTGATAGCTTAAATTCATTATCCGCGATGATTGGATAACGTAGATAAGTTATCCAGTATGTTCTGATAAACTAGATGCACTATCCGTGATGTTTGCATAACATAGATACATTATTCAATGCGATTGGATAATTAGATAAGCGTTTGGGTGGTTTAGATAAATTAATCACGTTATTTGGATAATAAATCTATACCCTAGATTTTTTTCGGATAACTTAGATACATTATCTACTGTGATTTGATACCTTAAATTCATTACCCGTGATGATTAGATAATGTAGATAAATTATCCGTGACATTTTTTTAATTAGATAAATTATCCTCAATGTTTGGATAATTTAACTGCATTATCTGTGATGTTTGGATAACATTATCCGTGATGATTAGATAACGTAGATAAATTAACCGTGGCATTTGCATAAATTAGATAAGCTATCAGCGGTGGTTAGATAATTTACTTAAGTTGTAGTTTACTTAGATAAGGCTTTGGATGATTTAGATAAATTATTTGCAATTTTCGGATAATTTTATTAAGGTATGTTGATGTTCTGATAATATTGATCCATTATCTACAGTGTTCTGATACCTTAAATTCATTATCCATGATGATTGGATAAGGTAGATATATTAGCCGTGTCATATATATGAATTAGATGAATTATCCATAGTATTTGAATAATTTAGATAAATAATTGGAAAATTTAGATAGCTTACTTGTGATGTTCAGACATTTTTATTGAGGTATGTTGTTGTTCGGATAATCTACATATATTATATACTGTGTTCTCATAGCTTAGATTCATTATCCGTGACAATAGATAAACTATCCGTGACATTTTCATAAATTAGATAACTTTTTTATAGTATTTAGGTAATGGTTGGATAATTTACCTTAGTTGTATATTACTTAGATAAGCTTTACGATGATTTAGATAAATTATCTGCAATGTTCGAATATTTTTATTGTGGTATATTGTTGTTCGGATAATTTACATTTATTATCTACTGTGTTCTGATAGCTCAAATTTATTATCCTCGATGATTGGATAACGTAGATAAATTATCCGTGACATTTTCATAAATTAGATAAATTATTTATATTTTTTGTATAATTTAGATAAGCTATCCGCAAAAGTTGGATAATTTATATACATTATCCATGATTGTTGGATGACATAGATAGATCATCCGTGATGTATGAATAATTTATCTAAGGTATAGTGTTGTTCTGATAACTCTTACGCTTTATCCACATTGTTTGTATACCATAAATTCTTTATCTGTGACTTTTCGAAAAATTATATAAACTATTTATAGTGTTTGGATAATTTAGATAAGTCATCCACAGTATTAAGATAATTTTGATAAATTATCCATAGCATTTGGATAAGTAGATAAATTATCCGTGATGTTTGGGGTTAAAGCGTTGTTCGGATAATTTAGACACATTATCTACAATGTTCGGATAATGTAAATTCGATATCCGTGATGATTGGGTAACATAGATTTATATATCATAGATTTTATATATCATTATTATATTCTAATAAGTCCGATATGGACGCTCTAAACTTGCTTAAAGGGACTCTCGTCTGTATTGAATCCTAAAGATCTGTTAACATTAACATACCATAAAATGCTATTTAACGGATTTTTTTGTTTACTTTTTGTCCAATTAGAAAAGTAACTGGAATGAACATAAAACTTCAACAGACAAGAGGAAAATCATACACAGATAGACAAATAGTAAAAAAGGGAGAGGAAGAGGAAAACGAAATATTGCAATACGTGTATTAGTGTGTGTTATTTTTCTTGTGTGTGTTATTTTTTCATTTTATATCGTTTTCATGAAACACTTTAAAAATCAAATGTAACGAATTTCTCAAAAAAGATTAAAAATCAGATATAATGAATTTCGAAAAATAAAACAAAAACCTTGGAGTTCAACAAAGAATTCCACGAAAATTACTTGTGTTCAGCTGTATACTACAATCTAAAAGTATAATAGATGTTTTTCAGTAGAATAATATCTGAAAATTTGCTATTTTCCTACTTTTATAAAGAATTTTATAGTTAGGAGGAATTTAGATGTACCCAGAATCGAGCATATTTAATTTAGATAAGTTTACTTTTCATGCGAAGTGTTTGTAGAATAGTTGTCTTATGTTTCTTAACATGTATGAAAGTGATTTTAGTTATGATGTAAATTGGAAATATGAATATCGTTCTGCAAAAAATGCATAATTAACAATTCCACACTTTTTTTTTAATAATTGAAGCCTCAACAAAATTCCACATTAGTAAATAATTTTCGTATACCCTAGGTCGACCATCAATAAATTTTATATCTATTTAACCGTAATTTTTGTTCATTTTAATTGTGGTTATAACTTCCTCGTAACTTCCATATTTGTACAATCCATACGTTCTCCTCACATAATATCGCCTTGAGCATAACTTTTTACAACAACCAAAGCATTCATTTGCTATTAGCACTATTTGGGACCTAATAATATGCAATTCTAAAAAGTCAAAATAACGTTTTTAGAGAATAGAAGGGGATATATATTTTTTGGCGCCCGAAATATAGCCAATTGAAGTACTACAGATGGCATTTGGAATTGAATCCATATAGAAGAATCCATTTTCACCTTCATGACATATTTCTATTAAAGAAACCAGCCTTATCTCCCACCAATCGCCAGAGGCCTAAAGGCATAGAGATTCATGTGTTTGGCCTAAGATACACCATATAATTCTATTTTCCTATTTAAAGTATAATTTTAAATAAAAGAAATGTAAAATGTGAATTTCAGGTCATAAATAATGTCAATGTATACGGCCACGTTAAAAGAGCCCCTTTTTGAAGTGCGATCTTTATTTTAAGTACTAGACAAAATCCCTAAACTATATTTTTCGATAGTTTAATGTTAAATTTGTTTTTGATTACAAATGAAATACTTCTGTAGTGGGATATCCCATAATTTCGATTTATTTCGAAATGACAATTTTAATAATTACTTATTCAATTATTATTACATAGGATTATGATTATTTTTAATCAAGGGTTCTTTCGTGCGTATGATTGGTTTTATTTGTGGTTCATCTAAGCGTATGAGTATTATTGATTCATTAAGAATGTTTGAATTTCAAAAATGATTTTTTACAGTGTTTCAGGAGTATTAAATTCGCCTCCTTTCAAAATAATCAATTCCAGCTCTTCTAGGCTATGACTATTTTTAATTGTAGGTGCTCTAGAGCAGGCACGGGCAGAGCGTAAAAAATTCGGTTCTCACGCATTTGTCTTTGTGTGTGTGTCAATGGTTTTTCAATTGGTTCAGTTGAATGTGTGTTAGAGAATAGTAATATTTACTCTCGCGAGAGTGCACGCGTGCGGTGGTTCGCCCGATACGGCTTTAGAGCGTATGATAGTCTTTAATTTAATGTTCTGAAGTTCTTGTTTGGATTCCAAAAATGATTATATTTGGGAGTATTAAATTTGCCTCCTTTTAAAATAAGCAATCTCAGCTCTTCTGGGCGTATGACAAATTTTAATTTTAGGTACTTTTGGGCGTATGATAGACTTCAATTTAACGTTCCACGGAGCGAAGATTGTTATTGTCACATCATATATTCCATTCCCATTGGCTTTGCGGTTATAAACGGTTTGAAATATCCGGTTTTCGAATTTAAATAAATCTTGACTAATATTTGGCACTATTAAATTCTTTATTCATAAATTAAAAAAACAATTTAAGTAATGTTGATGGTATTATTATTGGGTATTTCTTAAGCATTAGTTGAATAAGTTATTTAGTTTTTACCCCCATTCAATGTTATGATTATCATAACTTCGGAGCGTATGATCATTTTTAATTTAGAACCTTTTTTGGTGGTATGAATTTCAATTCCACGAAAATTGAAATTTAAAAAATGTTTTGGTAATTCTTGGATTTATGAGCATCTTGACCAATATTTGCCATCATACATATTTGTATTTTATATTTCTTGAGAATGTGTTGAATTAATGATGCATTTTATTTCTTCAATCAATATTGACTAGAGCTTCGGGGCGTATGATTATTTTTAATTTGGAAAACATTGAGGCGTATGCTTAATTTCAATTAAAAATCTCTTTTAGATGACTGTATTTCAATTTTAGCGAGTTTTCTTGTTATTTTTGGATTTATGTGCATCATGACTAATAGTTGCCACCAGACATGTTCTTATTTGGTATTACTTAAAAAGTTGTTGAATTAATGATGCGTTTTCTACTTCCATTCAATGTTATCATGATCAGAACGTCGGAGCGTATGATTATTTTTAATTTGATGTGCATTGGGGCGTATACTTTATATTAATTCAAAATCTCTTTTGGACGACTGTATTTCAATTTCAGCGAGTTTTTTTATTATTTTATTTTTATTTTTTGGATTAATGAGCATCATGACTAATATTTGCCACTATACATATTCTTATTTTGTATTTCTTAAGAATTTGTTGAATTAATGATGCGTTTTCTTCCTCCATTCAATGGTATCATGATCAGAACTTCGGAGCGTATGAATATTTTTAATTCGGAATACATTGGGGCGTATGCTTGAATTTAATTCAAAATCTTGTTTGATTGTATGTATTTCTTTTTTTATGTGCATCTTTACTAAAATTAGCCATCATAGATATTCTAATTGGAATTCCGAAACGGATTTAAGTGGGCATTAACTTATTTTGAAGAGAAAGACATTTTTTAATAATTTAGCTTTATGTCCTATGTGAGATTTGTGAAGAGAATTGACCTTTTTGCTCAGTTTTTAATTCGGAAATTTAAAAACTTTATGGGTGTTAGGTCAGGATAATACGGTGGCAGTAATTGATTAACGAAACGGAAATGGTCTATGAATATAGACCTGCGGAAGGTTTTGATTACTGACTATTGAGCTCAAAATCCCATATATAGTTTTTAACAATACCGGCCAACTGGCCATTCTTTATTGACCCGTGGAAAAGCCTACAGAATTTACCCTATTTTAGTAATCATAATTGCTATGAAATAGAAAGATATTTATCAGACAGCTGTCAAAGGCGACCAGACATAAATTAGAGCGCCTAGTTCTGCATACCAAGGGTTTTTCTTTAAAGTCTATTCCATAAAACCATGTTTAGCCACTAAGAATACCCTCCAGAGCAAAGCCTTTGAAATTAAAAAAAAAAAAAAAACTGTGAGCACAACATTTAAATTATGTCTGGTCGCATTGTTGCCAAAACTCTGTTGAGAAAAAATGCTAGATTTTGTTGAAAATTGAAATGCTAGAAAGTGCTAGAAATTTTAAAAAAGTGTCAGAAAAAAGTGCTAAAAAATTAAATGAACAAAATTGTTAATATGTAATAATGAAATATTCATCAGAGACCCGATTTATTCTTAAAGGCTACTCCTTGTCTATTTAGCCATGTCCATCCGATTGAGGTCACAATATTGAAAGCAGAGCTTTGGAATTTTGCCCATATTAAATATATCGGATTTTTTTGTGTACACCATACCCAATATTTGATTTTTTAAGGTTTTGGGCACATTTTTCAACCTAATATGCGGTTTTGTATTTCGGATTCTCCCTGTGGGGACTTTGGTGCACCATTTACCTAAAATCGGACGAAAATATATATGCGAGCTACATATATCGAAATCTGGACCGATTTTCTGGAAACTCATCACCCATCATTCTAGACTTAATCGCTATGACAATTTTCGTGCAAATCGATCAATTAATAGGGACTTTGGTGCACTATTTACATTAAATCGGACGAAAATATATATGGGAGCTATATCTAAATCTGAACCGATTTTCACGATATTTAACACACGTCTTTCTAGCCTTAATTCATAACCCTTTGCACAAATTTCGTGCAAATCGAAGGATATATAGGGCCTTGTGTGCACTATTTACCTAAAATCGGACGAAAATATATATGGAAGCTATATCTACATCTGAACCTATTTCCCCAAATAAATCCAATTCGAATCAAAAATGCGAGTTGTACTTTGTTTACAATTTAACATGGACAGACAGACGGACATGCATAAATCCGCTAAAAAAGTGATTCGATGCATATTGTCAAAAGGAACCGGTTGTCTATCTCGTTTCCTTTTGACTGTTACATATGCACAAAACATAATACCCTGTACCATAGTGTGGTGAAGGGTATAAAAATATATGCATGCCTGATTTTTTCTATTTTGGTCCTTTTCGTGAATAAAAACATATTTTCAGAAAATTCCAACATATTCATGTCCATGTGTTTAACAACGCTCTCATCCAATGGACCGCTGTATTTGTTTTTTTTTCTTCAAATAAACAATCTACTAGCAGACAATGTCTTAGTCACCATATGAAGTACCTGCTTACAAATCGACTGTCACTTTTTTAACATTGGAAAATCAAATTCATCGCGTGAAACATAGGGAAATTTCAATGCGTCAATATGAAATCGAACCAGTGGATAACCGTTAAGTTCGGCCGGGCCGAACTTTGGATACCCTCCACCATAGATATATACTGACAGGTACTAGAATTAGAAGGTACCGTTATATGGGGGCTACCAGAAAAAGTGGGCCTATATTTATAATTTTTTTGTGGAGATATTAAGTACCCAATAAGAACCCAATGTAGCAAATTTCAGCGAATTCGGTTGAAAAACGCGCTCAAGAACCCCAAAATACCGAAAATTTGGGGGTACCCTTATATGGGAGCTATGCCTAAACGTGGACCATCTTCGAACTTGACCTGCCTGCAGACAAAAGACGACTCTATGCAAAATTTTGGCGATCTATATCCATTCTTTTAGACGCTAGAGTGATTACAACAGACAGACGGACATGGCTACATAGAATTTTACGCTGATCAAGAATATATATATATATACTTTATAGGGTCGGAATGATTATTTCGACGTATTACAAACGGAAAAACAAAATTAATATAACCTCCATACTATGGAGGAGGGTACAAAAACGGGAAAATTTGAAACAAAAATTATAAAAAATTACTGAAAAATAAAAAATGCTAAAAAAAGTGCTAGGTGCTAGATCAATTTTTTTGGTGCTAAACGAGTTTAAAAAGTGCTAAATCTAGCACTAAAAGTGCTAAATTGGCAACACTGGATATCAGCATTAAAAGGTATTTATTATAGGTAATATCCGAAGATTCAAAATTCGCGATAATATTTGAACAAATCTTCCAACCTTTAATATATTTTTAAGGTAGCGTATGATAAGTTTCCAAGTGAAAGCTGTCCTAAAAACATTCCCATCTAAGGTCTTCGTTAGATTTTTTAGTTTTAAAGTTGTAATTTTTAATATGGACCCTCAGGGCGTATAATTATTAATTCAAGTTTCTTAATAGTTCATCCAGGCGAATGATTGTTAAAATTTGTCTCTCTCACCGCCTATAATACGTAATGAAGGGCGTATTTTCTTTGTTATATATTTTATATTTCCTATATAAATAATATACAGTGGAAACCGCATATAACGACGACCAAGGGACCGGCGAAATTGATTGCTATAATCATTTTTTACCTTTGGAGTTTTCTGGACCTTTGGATACATATTTTTTAATTTAAAAATTTTTATATTATTTAAATTCTGTCTAAGTTGTTCTGATTCAAAATTATTTTATAATATTTTTGTTCTTCCCATAAATTTGAAAACTACTTTTCCCTATTCCAAAACAAATATTAAAAACGAACTAAATTAAAATTTACAATCCAATAACAAAATTCAACAGCAAGGTCCACCTTGGCGTATGATGATTGTAACAAGCAGCCCTAACATCGGTAACAATATTATATTACACACACACACACACATTTATGTGTGTGAGTTTGTCTATGCCATCACTGAAAAGGCAAAGAAAGAAATGACAAAAAGCACACACACACAATCAAAAATTATATACAACTTCTTGTTGTTATTGTTTACAACAACCCTCCACAATAACAAAAAAAAAAAAAAAAGAAAACAGAACCGATTCGAATTATATGGGGAAAATGTTGTTGTAGGTTCTGAACGACAAACGAATACGAACACTATAAAACCGACGACGCCATCTTGAAAATACTCAACAAAAATCGAATATGTCTGCAAATGTGTGTAATGCAAAGTCCAAGGGAGTTTCGGGGCGTATGTGTGTATTTGTGTTGGTGTTAGTGTCCCCCTCTCTTCAAGGTACATGTGAATTGCATGGCAGATAGTGAAGTTGTAAAATAAACAAATAGACACACATACACTCATATACATACTAGCATAGTCGGTTACATATGGACCACCTAGCGAGGGGTTTTTAAAGAGGGTCGCCGCCGAACAAAAATCGTTGAGAAGAAAAAATACTACTTGAAAAATGCATTTTCTACTGGGGAGTAATTTTTCTTTTGTCAGTTGGGGTGTATGAAAGAGATGGCATGATGATATGTGAAATAGAGTACTTGAAGCTAGTAGAAATTTTTAAAATACAATACAACTTCCAACTGTGCGGATGCAATGAAACACACATACACATATATACAGTTATATTATCTCCCTCTTATGTGACGATGCAAACTTACGATGATGATAGTAAACAGCAACAATATAAACATATGTACATATATACATACATATAACTACGATTTATAGGGAGTAACTAATATAGGGTGAATAATAATCAAAAGGAAGACGAGGAAATAAATTAATGGAAAAAAATAAAAATTACCACTACAGTGACAAAATACATAACGATAGGGGAGCCATAAACTCTTTGGGGAAAAAAATCCATAGTAAAAACCGTACTTAAAGATTTTTAAAATATGTGAGTCTGTATGTGTGTGTAGAAAACTACACTTATATACTTAGTGCAGAAACTTAGCCAGACGTAACAAAGTGGACAAATTTGTATGCAAAGCTAGGGGACACACGATACACACATACAAGCACTAAAACACATATACAGGTACCCAACTGAAAAACTCCATCTCATATCTTTGAAAAAAAAATGAATACAAAAACAAAAAATATCTGAAAGGACATGGAACTATAGTAAAGTGTACACTACTCGAGGGGAGAAAATGTGTACGTATGTATGTAAATGTGTGTGCAGATGTTGTTTGTAAAAGCTAGAACGTAGTAGAAAAGGCAAATCACAAAACATGATGCTAGCAGCAAACGAAGTTATATGTAATGAAAGATGACAATAAAATAATAGTAAAAAATATAAAATGAAGAAAACGAAGAGGACCAAGAATCGGCAAAAATCGTAATATGGCGAGTACACAAAACTTCCATTTGCTGTTAACAGTGGAGTTGTCTGTAAAAAGGTGTAACAGAGAATTAACAGAGAGGAGTTGAAGAGATGATAAGAACATAACATAGAGTTGTTTTGTTAACAGTAAAGAGAAGAAGTGCTGCTTAGAGAAGGAATGCTGCTTAGATAATGGAGTTAATTTCACAGTGAAGTCAGATAGATTTGTAAAGGGAGCGGACCAAATTTCATAATATAGCTGAGATGGAAACTTTCAAATAACATTTAATATTTTTTAATAAATATATTAAATTTTTTTAAATCGTGAGATCGCCGGACTTCAATACTCGATATATTGTATTAAGAACAGAGTAACTTATATTCAAAAAAAAAAATCATACGCCCAGTGGAAACTCATATTAAAATAATTATACGACCAAAAGTACCTTGAATTAAAATTCATCATACGATCCGACATACTGGACTTGATTTTATTTAAGGGGACCCCCCATTCTCGGGGTCAAAATTTTTGTTGACATAATTCGAATCTACACTGATTAAGGAATGTCTCTACAAAATTTCAAGTGAAAATCTCAAGAACTCTTGAAGATATATCCGATTTATTGTGTCCGCATCAAGTGACGGCTGAAGGGCTTCTCAAACTTTAAACGCGTTTTTCTCTAAACATTTTTTTGCGAATGGCGGGCACGATAACTCAAAAACTAATAATCCAATCGGTTCCAAATTTTGCAACGTTTCTCTGGGAGTGTATAGCTCTCGTATGAACTAGGATAAAGCCAATCGGTGAAGATCTTCCTTATTTTTTAACTTGGTTTTTGGTCAAAAATCGGCGATTTTCCAAAAATATTTTTTCAAAGGTCCACCATTTTGTTAATTTTAGAGCGAAGTCAATAATCCTAGTTCATACGAGAGCCAGACATGTACTCTTTCTAACACCGTTGGAATTTTCGGATTCCGATGTTCCAGTGAGGAGTTATCATGCCCGCCATCAAAAATAAGGACTTTTCTTTAATTACAAAAAACAACAACAAAACAATAACAAATTTTTGTTGTAAATTATTTTTCTTCTCTTTTAAATCTTCAATTGTATATGTGTAAAGTTACAAACCTTAACAAGCATTGGTATTGATTTACCAGCCCATTGAAAATCTTGAAAAAATAAAATCGTGAATGGGGGGGGGGGGGTCCCTTAAAGAAATCAATATTATTATCAATCATTCGCCCAAAAGCAACTTCAATATAAATTTATCATACGATCGGACATATTGGGCTTGATTTTTTTGTTTTTGGAAACGATTTGATATTAATTAATTTTGAATTAATCAAATAACATTTAATATAGGTATTTTATTAAATATATGAGATTGTCAGATTACAATAATATATTTTGCATTAACCACAGAGTAACTCATACTAAAAATAACCATACGCCCTGTGGAAACTCATATTAAAAATAATGATACGCCCAAAAGTACCTGCAATTAAAATTTATCATACGATCCGACATGCTGGACTTGAATTTATTTAAAAAAATTCATATTAAAATCAATCATTCGCCTAAAAGTACCATGAATTTAAATTTATCATACGATCCGACACACTGGACTTGAATTTTTTTCTGTTATAGAAAACGGCCTTCAATAAACTCATATTAAAAATTATGATACGCCTAAAAGTACATTAAAGAAATTCTTATTAAAAACAATCATTCGCCCAAAAGTACCTTGAGTACATGAGATCACCAGACTTCAATAATCTTTCCCATTAAGGAAATTCATATTAAAAATAACTATACGCCCAAAAGTACTTTGAAATAAGATTTATCATACGATCCGACAAACCGAACTTCTTCATGTTTTTTATACCCTACACAACTATGTTGTCAGGGTATTATAGCGTTGTGCAGCCCCAAGAATTTGTAACGTCGCGAAATATTGGTCCTAGACCCACCTTTAAGTATGCCGATGGTCATATCTCGACTAGCTGAGTCGATCTAGACATGTGCGTCCGTCCGTCTGTCCATTATAATTTGTAAACACGATACAGGCCACAGTTTTGGACCAATCTTCACGAAATTTTGCATGTAGGATGGGTTCTGGCCAATGAAGAAGGAGATCGGGCCAAAGAATAAGCATGCCTGTTTTGATAAAGATCGGTCAATATTTAGCGGGTCAAATGGATTCCCACTTTTGTGTGAAAAATGACAAAACTTGTATTCTATAGTGTATATATTTACTCCTGAAGGACATAGACCCGAGAAGAGGACAGTATATTCAAGAGGAGTTGTTGACCTTTAAACTGATACCAATTATGTTGTCGTATGTACTCGGATGTGGGAGTTACAATTAAATATTTACAGGTGCTTACGTACCCAGATATTATTAAGTAACCCATTACCACACTAGAGGGCGAAAATATAGCTCTGATTACTTTGAAATTTTCATTGAAGATCCAGGTATGTTCAAGGACAACGCCTATTTTCGGTGATAATGAGATAATAATATTGCGATGAAGTGGACCGAACACTTAATTATTTGTGTTTTTTTTCGAGTCGATATATAGGCTACAATTGAAAGCCCAATATTACAACATAACCACGGTAATGGGAATCTGGACAAGTACATCCCTCCTCTACTGAATATGGTAATATATGTTGACCTCTAGTCGGTCAAGAGGATGCAAATATCGCGAAATATTGCCAAAGCTATAGAATATAGAAGTTGTGTAGGGTATCATGTGGTGGGCCCCGTCCGACTACACTGCTCCGCTTGCTGATTAAATAAAGGCACATTTGAGCGAATAGTTATTTTTAATTGAGCGTACGATTATTAATATCTCATTGTAATTATTATCTCCACGATTTGAAATGACTTGAGTCCTGATATAGGGTATAACCTTGACATCGTCAGATTCTTTATCTGTAGATTTTTTTTTCAATAGGGATGTTAACATTTTTATATTATGTTTTTGTGCATCAGTTTGTAGGAGGTAAAATGATACGAGATAGACACATGGTTCCTTTTGAGAATATGCATAGAATCACTTTCTGAGTCGATTTATGGCAGTTCGTCCGTCTATCTATTAAATTGTAAACAAAGTATCGATCCCATTTATGATCCAATTTGGATGAAATTTGGCACAGCTAATCTATTTGGCCCACAGACGAACCCTATTGAAATTGGGAGAAATCGGCTCAGATTTAGATTAGCTCCCATATATATTTTAGTTCGATTGTTTCCTGAAAATCGGTTCAGATTTAGATATAGCTCCCGTATATATTTTCGTCCGATTTACTGTAAATGGTGCACCAAAGTCCCTTTATATCTTTGGATTTGCACGAAATTTAGCATAACGTACTGAATTAATCCTAGAAGGATGTGTGCTAAGTTTCGTTAATATCGGTTCAGATTTAGATATAGTTCCCATATATATTTTCATCCGATTTAATGTAAATTGTGTACCATAGTCCCGATATATCTTTCGAATTGCACGAAATTTTGCATAGCGTACTGAATTAAATCTACAATGATGTGTGCTAAGTTTCGTGAAGATCGATTCAGATTTAGATATAGCTCCCATATATATTTTCGTCTGATTTAATGTAAATGGTGTACCAAAGCCTCTATAAATCTTTCGATTTTCACGAAATTTGACATAGCGTATTAATTGAGTCTAGAATAAGTTAAGTTTCGAGAATATCGGTTCAGATTTAGATATAGGTCCTACATATATATTTTCGTTCGATTTTTGATAAATGGTGCACGCACCAAACTTCTAATGTTTGTCCGATTGGCACGAAATTTTGCACAACGTACCATATATTTCGAACGGGTGTCTCATTGAGATTATTATTTTTAACAGTACAGCATACTGAGTCGCGTGTACCAAGTTTGCTATAAATCGATTTCCATAAATTTGATTGAAATTAAATTTAGCATAGGTTGACATGACATGAAAATGGTAGGATACATATATACAATATACATATAGTGGTGAAGGGTAGCATATAGTCGACCAAATCCGACTTTACTGGTTTATTCTGATTTAATGTAAATGGTGTACCATAGACCCTATATATCATTCGTTTTACATACAATGAACGTTTTGCCCGATGAACTGAAATTTAGTATAGGTTGCAGAAAGGCATGTGTATAGATTGATGTTAGTCGGTTCACTTATAGATAAAGATCACATATTTCGATTCGTTCAATTTGAAATTGTTAGGATACATATGTAGAATATACCCAAAGTGGTGAACGGTATCATACAGACGTCCCAGCCCGACTTTACTACTTTTCATTCTGGTTTTTTAATTTGAAATATTTTTTAATAATTTAGTGTTTCATTAAAAAATCAGAAATAATTTAATATTACCCCTTAATTTCATTAAAATCTCCCCTGTTATGGTAACTGTTGCCTTTTCCATCTCTGCAATCAAAGCTGCTGTTATTGCTGCTGCTATTACAGGCTTTGTAATGAATACTTCCTCTCTTAACATTTCATTTCCTAATAAGACTCTCAAATTATCTTCACTTCTCTTAATGGAATGTTAAGTCCTTCGGTTTGCTACAGCATAACTAATACAACACTTTTAAGAGCTAGTTGTAAATGTTAAGAAGATAACGTAAATAGGGTTCATTATGTACTCTCAACAAAACTCTCTCTCTCTGTCAGGATGCTGGGTGAGCCACATACTACTATGATGTTTGTGAGCAACACAACGGTATGGTAAACTCTAAAAGAGCACAAAAGAGCCTTCTCTTTTATTTGTTCTCTGTTGTATGTATTAACTTAATTTGTTTATGAAAAATATCTATTAATACAAATTGTTTACAATGATAAATAATTTATTTTAATTAATTAAAAAAAATAATTTTAAAAGGGGATTGGAATTCTCTCTCTCCTCTCTCTCTCTCTCTCTGCTCGAATTGTGTGTGATAAACTCTATACACAATTTATACTCTCTCACTCTCTGTAAATTTCTCATCACATCCAGCATCCTTTGAAAATATTATGTGTATAAAATATACACATATGAAAGTAAAATATAATAAAATATTAATTTAAATTGTTAATTAATAAGAAAAATATAACAAAATATTATTAAATAAATAAAAATAACACATAAAAAATAACAAAAACCATTACAAATTAGCAAAAATATACCATTTAAAAGGATAATATAAAATTTTCATATATCAATCTGTCTGTCTGTCTGCCTCGGTAACTCAGTGAGTGAGTGAGTGTGTGTGTCTCTGTATTTCTCTATGTGTTGGAAACTCTCGTATACAATTGTAGGTATCCCCAAAAACAACAATTCCTTGCCATACCAAAAACAAAAAAAAAAAAACCCAATAACAACAATAATAAAATTGTGTATGGACTAAAATGAAAAGTGAAAAAAGCAACTGCGACAGCAACGACAACAACAATAGCAGCAATATCAACACTAATAACAGCATCCACTAAACTGACAACAAACAAAAAAACGGCAAAAACAACAACAAAAATATATATGTATGTATGTGAAATAAATGCTCAAAGAAAAACTGTCAAACTAAAAAAGCGAAACAAGAAATGTTAAAAGTGAAATCGAACGACGCCCCATAAAAAAAAGATGAAGATGAAGTGAAATTTTCTTCTCCGTTTTTTGCAAACAAAAAATATATATTTTTCGGGATAGTTTTTTTCACATCGAGAAAATAAAATGCAATTCAACAATTTCAAGAATAATTATATGAAAGAAGAAATAAATTGTGGTAATTTAAATTGTAGTGGAAAATATATGTAAATATAAAGAATTATTATAAAATTTTATAAACATGAAAAAAATGTGAGGAAAATGGAACAACGAAAAAAGTCTATAACAAAAAATGTGAAATAAAAACATGATAATAAAAGTGAAAGTGTGATAAATAATTAAATTATTTATATTTTAAAATAAAAATAATTAAAATTTTTCTAAAAAAATAATAACAAATTGTTGTGAAAATAACTATCAACTGTTATAAGAAAAAAAGAAAACGATAGCTGTGTATGTGTTCGAGACTGTGAGAGGTCTACATGTATAGAAGAAAATTTCGCTTGTGTAAACAAAAGAAAATGTGAAATTGATAGAACAAATATCTAGAAATATGAAACAGAATTTTTAATGAAATAAAAAAAAAAAAAAATACTATGAAAAAAATAAACAAAAATAAAAAATACATAAAGTATATGGATTATAATTTTAAACATTGAAGGAAATATATATAATTTTTATGAAGTGACAAATATCTCTTAATAAAAAAAAAAATTGAATGCAATATAAAACATCGTGAGGATTTTTTAATAAATTTGTCTACCTTCTATGAATCCAAAAAGCAAATTATATCCATTTCGATTCAAAATCGTGGTATCGCAATTTAAGTTATACCAAATTCAAAGTCGTTGTCCCACTACAAAACAAAAAAATTAATTTCCCCTGAAAATTTTTGATAAGATCCCGTTATGTTATTAAATGGGACTTGGCGATATATTACACATTTTTGCAAAGAGTTCAAAAGAGCAGGTCTCCTATTGTATTTTTGGGAATTATTGCATTATTCCAAATTAAGTGGAATCGATTGGACAAATGACTTTAAGGAGGTCATATTTCTGTCGGGTGCCTCTAATACAAAACCAGTAAGCGGAGCAGTATAGTTGAACAGGGCTTACCATATAATACCCCACATAACTATCACTGAGCTTTTAGTCTTCACGGATTTATATTCCGATCCTGGGTAATTTTTCGCGATATTTGCACATTATTGACGGATTAGATCTCAACAGCTCCTTAGAAGCATATTTTTCGAAGTAAAAAAAATACTCCATGAGATTTAAATTTTGTTATATTACACAAAAAAAGTTTTGGTCTTTTTGATCCGCTACATATTACTGGTCAGATGGAAATTTCCAGATATTCGGCTTATTATTGTGGCGCCTAGGGCGACTAGAAATCTAGACAAAAATAGAATTTTCGCTCTATTTCAAACATGAAATATCATCCGATCTTGTCCTTGACCATAACCGGAATTTCATATAAAATTGCATAGAGATTGGCTTTACCCTAGTTCATACGAGAGCTATACACTCCCAGAGAAACGTTGCAAAATTTGGAACCGATTGGATTATTAGTTCTTGAGTTATCGTGCCCGCCATTCGCAAAAAAATGTTTAGAGAAAAACGCGTTTAAAGTTTGAGAAGCCCTTTAGCCGTCACTTGATGCTGACACAATAAATCGGCTATATCTTCAAGAGTTCTTGAGATTTTCAATTGAAATTTTGTAGAGACATTCTTTAATCAGTGTAGATTCGAATTATATCAACAAAAAATTTGACCCCGAGAATGGGGGGGGGGTCCCCTTAATGGTAATACTAAACTTATTAGAACAGCTAGACACCCTTTAAAGTTTTTAGTATAACACTCGCATCCGGGTATGCACATCAATATAATTGGTATCTAAGAGGAGTGGTTGACCTTTATAACCACTCCTCTTAGATATACTATCAACTTCTGTAGTGTATGTCCTGCAGGAGTAAATATACACATTATCAAAACAGTCATGCTTATGCAATGGTCAGACCCCTTTCTCTTTATAAAATTTCCTGATTTTCCGCTCATAATTGTGGCCTTTAGAGCGTCCATATAAACAGACATAAATAAAGTTTTTTTTTGTCATTTCTTCCCCAAAATATTAAGCGATTATTATCAAAAACAATAGTCGTCATTCCCTTCTTCAAAGAAAAAAAATCAAACTTTCACGTCAAAGTCTCTAAAATACCGTTGGGCGCCAAATTGTTTACAATTGTTATTACTAGCAATCTATGGCTTTTAAATGGGTCAGATTACAACGAGTCTCGAGAGTTTTTGCCTTAAAAACGTTGGGCGCCACATTCTGTGTAATTTAGATCCCAGATATCTGGAATCTACTTTTTAAGAAGAATCAACTTTTTAAGATTGTTCCTATATTTCATTTAAATTTGGAGTGTTATAAAAATGTCTAAATTGGGGCGTAACATTTCTTGGACAAATCCTGTTGTTTATCGCATTAAAAATTTGCTACAATGTTGTGTCGCAACGCTCACTCAGATTACAAAGATTGACCAACGTTTATTCCATATAAAACGATTGGGCGCCACATTCTATTTATGTCAGATCCCCGATGTCAGACTGGAATACCAATTATGCCATTTGGAAAAATAGTCAATCAAATAACTGTGACAGAAACATTCCACTCAATAAATTTGAGGATTTCTGTTTGATCCAATTTCTTAAAATCGAAAATCCTACAATTGGGCGCCATTTCAATATTAAAATAAATTTGTCAGACAATTGATTTTTTTTATTAAAAAATGCTTGAAATGTTTTTTCTTTGTCAAAAAATGCACGCTCGAACGTCAATCATTTTAGGGTGGGGGTAAAATTTTACGAAATCCAAAGATATACTTATATTGAGGTTACAATCAGAATGTGGAACACTGGCAATACCAACCAGTAAGGAAAGAAGTAAAGTCGGACGGGGCCGACTATATGATACCCTTCACCACAATGGGTATATTAAACAGGACTATTAACATAAAATTGGATGAAAAAAATATGTGATATTTATCTAAATGTGAATCTACGTAGATCTATACATAAAGTATGTCAATCGACTTCAAACAAGTATAAATAGGTCATCCGTTGGGCTATGTCGGTACTTCTAGAAAACGCAACTACGTAATTCTATGCTCAATTTTGTACGTTGTGCAAAATTTGATGTCAATCTGACTAATATGAGGAGTTTGATGCCCAATTTACTTGAAATCGGGCGAAAATATATATGGAAGCTCTATCCAAATATTAAGCGATTTCAAACAAACTTGTCACAGGTTAGGTTGTACTAATTTCAGAACGTTTTGTTCCTATTGGTTCCTTAGTACGTCAATTACTTAAAATCAATCTATAATAAAAGGGAGCTATATCTAAATCTGGACCGATTTTCACGAAACTTGGCAGACATCATTCTAGGCTCAATTAAGGGCACCCCCCCCCCCCCCCCCACCCATTCTCGATTTTTTATTTTCAAGATTTTCAATGGGCTGGTAAATGAATACCAATGATTGTTAAGGTTTGTAAGTTGGCACATATATATTTGAAGATTTAAAAAAGAAGAAAAATAATTTACCAAAATTTGTTGTTGTTGTTTTGTTGTTGTTTTTTGGGTTCAAAGAAAAGTCCACATTTTCGATGGCGGGCATGATAACTCCTCACTGGAACATCGGAATCCGAAAATTCCAACTGTGTTAGAAAGAGGACATGTCTGGCTCTCGTGTGAACTAGGATTATTGACTTCGCACTACAATTAACAAAATGGCGGAACTTTGAAAAATTTTTTATGGAAAATCGCCTATTTTTTACCACAAACTAAGTTAAAAAATAAAGAAGATCTTCACCGATTGACTTTATCCTAGTTCATACGACAGCTACACACTCCCAGAGAAACGTGTCAAAATTTGAAACCGATTGGATTATTAATTTTTGAGTTATCGTGCCCGCCATTCGTTTTGAGAAAAGCGCTTTTAAAGTTTGAGAAGCCCTTTAGCCGTCACTTGATGCTGACACAATAAATCGGCTATATCTTCAAGAGTTCTTGAGATTTTCACTTGAAAATTTGTAGGAACATTCTAGAATAAGAGTAGATTCGAATTAAATCAAAAAAAAAAATTTGACACCGAGAATGGGGGGGGGTCCCCTTAAGTACGTTATGCCAAATTTTGTGCAAATTGAAGGATATATAGGGACTTTGGAGCACCATTTACATGAAATCGGACGAAACTATATATGGGAGCTATATCTATATCTGGACCGATTTTCTCCAAACTTGGCAGACATAACTCTAGGCTTAATTCAGTACGTTAACTATATATCGTACGAAACTATATATGGGAGCTATATCTAAATCTGGACCGATTTTCACGAAACTTGGCAGACATGATTCAGTACGTGATACCAAATTTCAAAAGATATATAGGGACTTTGGGGCACCATTTACATGAAATCGGACGAAACTATATATGGGAGCTATATCTAAACCTGGACCGATTTTCACGAAACTTGGCAAACATCATTCTAGACCTAAATGATTAGGCTGTACCAAATTTCGTGCAAATCGAAAGATTTATATCTCGTTTCCTTTTGCCTGTTACAAACATATGCACAAAGACATAATACCCTGTACCACAGTGTGGTGAAGGGTATAAATATTCTGATTTACAGGGATTCCGGTTAGAAAATAAAATCGCATACGATTGCGATAAATAATAATGCCATAGATAATTATATAACCCAGTATATTCTTCATCTTGTCCCTCACAATGCTCAATAATATGCAAGGTACTCCATTATCCTTAAGATGTACTCTCGTGTAGCCAAACAAAATATTGCATTACTGCACACACACACACACACAACTATATTAAATAATTATCTCATAAAGTACACAACTGAACAAGAAAAGCAACAAAAAGGACACGATTAACATCTAACAATGGTCACATAATATAAAAAACTGGCCTTAACATGAAACAGATTTTTGTTACCTTCACCTTAACTGTAAATATTTAATTACCAAGCAGCCCATCATTACGATGGTTGAATAATAATGGCTGATGGAATAAAAAATACATATTTTATAAAATCAAGGTCAACATTTTAAGAAATTTTTCCTTAATTCAAATACATAAGTCTCGTTACTGTCCCTCTTCCTAGTTTTTATGTCAATAACAAAGTTAGTCCTTTTTTGGTTGGTTTCACAAAAAAAAAAAAAAAAACATATATCCTTCAAAACCATATTTATATGCGACAACTGCAAAACAGTTAATTAGCCACAATACGACATGTGTACATAATATAAATACCTACATATGTACACATGTTAGCCAGGAGCCATGAAGTAGAATGAAATTTGTTCAAAACCGTAGGGGTCGGTTCGGCGGGGAGATAAGGTCATAATGTCATTGTTGTCTAAGCCCTATGGCTGGTTGGCTGGCAAAGTACAAATATCCTTCTTCTTTTTTTTTGCTACAGCTTCCTCTACCTTACCCTCCTTCTTCTTTCGTTTCTTCTTAGCATTAAAAATTATTAGCTAATGCAATAGTCATGCAATTGCGGATAGGCTTCACATTCTATATTCACATTGTTATTCGCGCTACTGTCGCTACTGCTGCGGCTCATGGCCATCATCGAAGAATGAACAAACAAGAATTAGTTTCTTTTTATTAATATCTATATTACATATATATATATATATATATATATATGTATTGGGGGGAATATACAAAAGATCTTTCCGTGGCTTTATGACAAAAAGGAAGTATAAGGAGGATATTAAAATGGGGGGTGGTGATGAGTAGAAGAAATATTAAATTTTGTAATATTTTTCTTATATATTTGTTCAAATAAAAAATATGCTTTGTAGCAACATATACTTAAAGAAATAAGTCGGGAAATATGTAATTCCTCCATTGTATCATTTCGACCGCCTATGATAGGTAATAGCCAATAAAGTGCTCTCATAATTTATTTAAATTTTGATTTTACGTCAAATTTCAAAATTTGGACTTTAATAACAATTGGGCACCACTATTTTTAATATCAACTAATTTTTTTAAAATAGAAAATCCTACAATAGAGCGCCATTTCAATTTTACAATAAATATATTTGAATGGAGAAAAATCTTAAATATAAATGCTTGATATGTTTTTTTTCCTTTCTGAAAAAGTGCATGCTTGGTAGCCAAAAACTTGTTCTTCTGATTCTTACTTTCTGATTTTTTTAACCCGTTGGGCGCCAAAATTGATAACAATTATTATTACTAGCAATTTATGGCTTTTAAATGGTTGAGATTACAACGAGTCTCCAAAGTTTGTTCTATACAAATGATTGGGCGCCACATTCTATTAATGTCAGATTCCCGATATCAGTCTGGAATACCAATGGTGCATCTCATAACTTTCGGGCGCCACATCTTTGATAAATATTATTACTTGTAAGTAATGACTTTACTTGAAGCCGATAAGAAAACATCTTAAATGTCTGCTTCTTAAAATCGGTTGGGCGCCATTTCTTGATTATTCCACTTGGTAAATATTAAATCAAATAACAGGGCTACAAATGTTCCACTCAATGAATTTGAGGATTTTTGGCTGATCCAATTCTTAAAAAGGAACTGTTTCGATAATTAAAAAAACTACAATTGGGCGCCATTTCAATTTTACTATAAATTTATTAGACAAGAGGAACAAAATATGTTATCTTTAATATAAATGCTTGATATTATTTTTTTCTGAAAAATTTCACTCTCGGTCGCCAAAAACTTGCTCTATGCTGAAACTGATTTAGTTAAAGCGTTGGGCGCCAAATTGTTTACAATTTTTATTACTAGCAATCTATGACTTTTAAATGGTCCAGATTACAACGAGTCTCCAAAGTATGTTCCTTGAAAACGATTGGGCGCCACTTGCTGCTTATGTCAGATCACAAACATCAGAATGCGATACCAATGATGCACCCAATACATTTTGGGGACTTAGAAATTGTGAAACAATTTGTGTAAGGGGAGGGCAAAAGGATGTTATCATGACCGGCAGCATTTGAAATAGTTTCTATACATTTGGGCGCCATATTTTGATATCCATCAAGCGCCAAAAAACATCTATCATCATCTGAATCTTCGGAATTATCGAAGTCTAAACTGTTGGACGTAAAAAATATTCTATCATGATGTACACATTTGAAATTATGGGAGCCTAAAACGTTGGGCGCCAAATTTGTTGAAATCAATATTTAATTCGTAATCAACAGGTTTTGTTTGTGGAAAATTTCTTTCCATAAAACTTTACCCACAATCGGGAACTAAAAAAATGTATATTATGTTCTGTATAAATTGATAGAGTTTCTAAACCGATGACCTTCAAATCTTACACAAGAAACATTTTCAGTGAGTACTGATTATCAAGAACATGATTGCATAATCGAAGCAAAGAGATAATGAATCGTTGGACGCAAAAATGTTTCCACCATGATCGGCACAGTTTGAATTACCTGAGTCTATATTGTTGGGCGCCACATCGTGCACCAAAAACTTGACCTTCAAATCTGGTAACGTTCGGGATCCATCAGTAAGGAAAATTTTCATTTACTATTGGGTGTCAAGAAGTTCACTTCATAATCAGCGCAATTTAAAACGGCGTATAAACCGTTGGGCGCCAATATTAGTAAAAATTGATCACAAAAAAGTTTTCATCATGATAGCTACAATTTGAATTAGCTGAGGTTAAACTATTGGGCGTCAGTTAACAATCACGTACCAAAAACTTAACCTCATGCTTTCCACAATTTTACGTTGCTGAGTATAAAACGTTGGGCGCCAGATTTGTGAAAGATGACATTTGCGATCTAAAGATTCAGCTGTGGACAAAAATTTCTATGCCCTCACAATCGGGCGCTCAAAATTGCTATCATGATCTGCACAAAGTGAAACAGTTTGGAAATCGTTGGGCGCCAAATTTGTTTACTATCATGATCTGTACTAAGAACCACAAAACGTTGGGCGCCATATTAGTTAAAAATAAGGCACTAAACTCTTAGTCTTATGCTTTGTACAATATGAATTACCTGAGACAAAACCGTTGGGCGCCACATTTACTTAAAAATAATATATAGATTTGGGGTCTATAGATGTTTTCTGAAGCAAAATACTTTTTCATAAAGACATCTCGACCCAAAATCAGGCTCGAAAAAAACTATTGATCTACACCATTTTAAATAGATTCTGTACTGTTGAATTTGAAATTTGATGAGAAATCGTTATCGAATTTGAAACCCTGCTATTCAACAAATTTCCTATAATAATCGGCTCAACTTCAGTTAGCTGAGACTGAATCGTTGGGCGCCAAATTTGAAAAAAAAAATATCTCATACTATGTATAATTGAAATTAGCTGTGGTTAACAGTCGGGCGCCAAATTTTGTAGATAATCCTATTTAATTTGGTTCTAATAAGTTTATACGATCCTTAACCCTGATATAAACCACATGTTGTAATTTTATCCAAAACTTAGCTAAAAAGTCACTAAAAATTTAACAATTTTATTCCGGTTCTAGCGTTGGGCGCCAACATGAACAAAATCTACACGTTTGTATTTTAGCTGCACCGATGTTCTCTTGGGGACACAGCCTCGAATAATTTAAAGTGAAATTGCGTCTCCGTTGAGTGCCATTATGAAAAAAACTCTACACGTTTGAATTTTCGTGACGCCGATGTTTTTTCTTTGGTTTTGGGGACACAGCCTCGAATAATTTTAAGTGGAACTACGTTTTCTGCTGCAACTTGGAAAAAATAGTCTTCACCATTTTAATTATTTTTTCAATATTTTCATCTCTAATTTTTTTCTCCAATTTTTCCACTAACTAATATTTATTCTCCTTTCCTCTCTTTTACAGATTTTCTTTTGAATACAATTTAAACAAATGGCAAACTCCGAAATACCAACGACATAAGTGAATTGGAAAACCGAAAACCAAACAAAAATGTGGTGTCACGGGTCTATACCCCGCATTAAAGTCTGCTTTAAAATCTACAAAGCATTGCCAAAGTGTTGCTATAAATATAAAAGTTAAAAACTAAGGCAGAAATCTAACGAAGAAGGAGGAGGAAGAAGAAGAAAACAGCTTATCTTTAATTCGAAAAAAACTGAAATTTGAAAAAAATCTCATCTCAAATCTAAAAAACCAAACCTTGGAGATCAAGGAACTACAAAAGGGAAAATTATAAAAAAAAACAACATTTCCAAACGCACATCAGGCTATCCCGCCCATTTCCCTACTTACAAAAAACAACGCAAACTGCTCAACATTGAAAACTGAAAAAAACGATTTTCAAAAAATAACCTAAAACTGCTCAACTTGGGAATTTGCTTACAAAGAGAGAACGAGAGAGTGAATGAAAAACTACTGAGACTGTTTAACTTGGAAACATTGAATTAAAAGAGAAAGAGTAAGAGAACTTCATTTTCTCTCTCAGGAAGAAGAACAAAAAAATATGCCACGCTCATTACCCCACTCAACGGCGGCAATGGTACGCCAACAATTCGGCGTTGCCACCTTGTGTTTTGTAACGCTAACGCTCAGCTCGGTACCGGTACGCGAAATCGAAGCCCAGCGACCGCTATCGAATCACACAACCTATAATACCATACCGACGGGTCAGCATAATTATAAATTGCGGAATGGACGTACCCATGATTTTATTATACCAACCAGTACGGTGCCGTCAATCCCACGAGGCCTCCTGGGTGGTGGAGTACCAATTTATGAAGATTTAGATGGTACAATGTCACCGCAACGAGCTGGACGCCGTGACAGCCGTCGCCGTCTTAATTATGAAGTTTTGGCAACAATGCATCGTGGTAGTAGTACCGGACGTGGTATGGAATCGCTGCGTAAGGAACTAATGAAACCTTCAGTGGGAGGACCTGGTGGCGGGATTAGTGGTAATAGTCCCGGTTATCCCTCATATGTGGCAACATCTTCAATTGGTAAAATTGATGGTTTGGGTGGTGTTGGTCCGGCTCAGCGTTATGGTGATACGCTGCCACAGGCTGGGGTGTTATTTTCCACCAGTATGCCACCACATGGTAAGTTCGGATAACAGATTTTTCTTCTCTTTTCCTATACATTAAATTTATTGTTGTTCTCAGGTTCCCTCAACGGCAAATTTAATCGCTATACCCCCAAATTGAATTCGCTCAACGAAATCCGCCGCATGAATAAAAATCAAGCTGATCAGCCGATGCGCGGCATTGATGATGACATCATCATGGAAGAGCATCCGGATCCTTTACAGGTGATTAAAGACAAATTAATGAGTTCACAGCCAGAACCGGTAAGTTGAAATAAAGGGACAATAGGGAAAAAATCTTCAAACTATTATTTCCTTTAATAACAAAATTGGAAAGTGTCCCCCACACGAAGTAGCTGAGTTCGCAAACTCCATAGAATAGGTGAGGTTTCTCCGAAGTTATATTTTCTCCCATGTTGCCATTTCCCGTGAATCTTATTCTGGGAATTCAAAACTCCCTGTGGAAACTCCAGCCAAAATAGATCTCCATGACCGCTAAAAAAACACTTCGCAGATTTGTGGTTTCATTCACTTTAGATGTCATTCGTTCGTTTTCTTCCTCGCCAAGTGCCAGGAAATAATTAAAAAAATCGTCATCGGCAACAACAACACATAAATTCACAAATACAGCTGTTGCATTTCCAACAAACGCAAACACTAATTCCCTCCCCTCTCCACACCTCTCTCTCTCTTCCCTCCATTCCTTGGAAAATAGAATATCGTGCGGTTATTCCTTTATTTTTAATTATTCCACGGATATTTTTAGATTGCAAAACAAAAAACCATTTGGCAGGGGGACTGAAGAATTATCTGAGATTTTCGCGCAACATTCAAGTGCTGTGAGTGAATGAAATTAAATTAAAAAAAAGTGGTTGCGAATGTTGTTGAGGATTTATGATGACAATTTTTCTGTAGTTTCATTTAGAGGAGTTCCAATTGTCCGATTGGATTTCCTATGCATTTCTATTTGTATTTTTCTCCTTAGTTTAAGAGGAAGGGAGATGTTTGAAATATTGTAGAGAAGTCAAAATAATTTTTTAAGGCAGGAGAAATACGATGGAACTCAGGTCTAATGCCTTTAAATAAATCACTAGAGCTAAAAGCGACCTCTGGATGTCAATCGCTGTAGCTTAGGATTTTTGCGTTAAGTTGCATGAGGATCTATGTGCCCATATTGCTAAGGCTAAAGATGTAGTTGGAAAAAATTCTCTTCCACAGATTGGGCGCCAAAAAATGCATTTTCTGATCTGAACAAATTAAAACAGCTTGTAAACCATCGGGTATCAAATTCGATATCGATTGGGCGCCAAAATGATGCCATCATAATTGGCTCAACTTGAATTTGCTAAGACTGTACCGCTGGGCGCCAAATTATTTAACAATCGTGCTGGTTTTGGTGCTATCATGCTTTGCACAATTTGACTTAGTTAAGGCTAAACCGTTGGGCGCCGAATAGAAAATAGTTAAAATGTTGTTGGAAAAAAATTCCCTTCTATAAAAAGTTGTTGGCGCCCAATGAGAGGGTAAGGGCGCCAACAAGTGGCTATTGTGATCTGCAACTTTACCGTGTCAACTTTAATATCGATCGGTCGCCTAAATGTTGCTATCATGTTCGGCTCGACTTGAATTAGCTGAGACTACACTGTTGCGCGTCAAAAATGTTTTCTCATCCTATCACAACAACAAAGGTCCTATCATAATCGGCACAATTTGACTTAATTAAGACTACTCGAAAAAAAATTCAATTGAAATAAGGCGACATCTGTATCTAAGATCGTCTATACCGATGACCCCCCATACATCAACCTGTGACCCCTATATCTGATAATCGTTTATGGAGAAACGCCCTCTAAGCCTGAGGTATTTGTTTTTGTTAGCATCATTTCAATTTCGTAAGAATTTTTCTATGGAATCAATTCTCTGTCTAAGGAATTAATTGTATTGAAATAAGTTCCATCTAAAGGGGAAACTGTAACCTAGGCTTTGATATGTTGCTCTAGGCAAAAATTGTGACATCTATATTTGAATATTTTTTAAACAACTTCTGCTTGCTGATTGAGTTTTCAGAGAAAGCATCGACATCTAGGTATCAGTAATTTTGTGTATAGAATAAACTGCGACCTACAGGCGTCAGAGATTTTTTGCATGTCTAGAAATTCTGTTCCAAAGATATCCATCTTCAGAAAAAATTTAAAGTTAGAGGCCTATAATGCGTGGTAAATGGGTTTGTCTACGAACATCTTCATCTGAAAGCCTTCTTTGTCCGAAAGCCTGATGTATGTATCTATAATAAATTACAGCAAATAACTTCGACGTGTTTGGATATTTTTTCCTGCAAAAACTCAACTTCTGAACTTAAATTAAAAATATAACGGCATCTAGATCTGAAAAATGTTCTATAGCGACCTCTAGTTTTACACTTTTAATCTGAGAATTGTTTTTGTTATAGAAAATACTCCATACTTCGTCTTCTCTATAATAAACACTATGACTTTGGAGTCAACATATTTTTTCTAGAAGAAAATTCTTAGGAGAATCTTAGTGTGGGTGCTAGTATTCTATAAAATGAAATGGTGCGGCCTCTATACCTGAGTATAGATTCTAAAGCTAAAAAGCTGCGACCTCTGTTTTTCGTAGGTCAACAATGTCTGAAACCAGTGACCTCTTCTTTCCACCCTGATTTCTAATTTTTTGGTTGGTAAAAAATTCTATCTTTTTTATAATAAAAAACTAGGATTTTTGGAGTCTGAAAATTGTTTACAGAAGCAAATTTAATCTCAGTGTTGGTCTCAGTAATGTATTTCTCGATTGAAAATGGTACGACCTCTGTATCTGAAAATATAAAACTGCAACCTCTAGTTTTCGTTCTGGAAAACTCTCTTAGAAAGTTTTCTGCCTTCTACTTCTCAGGTTTCTGCTTTAAAACTGCGATCTCTTTGCCCTTTAGTTTGTTTCTCTATGTGGCTCGATCTCGTTCTCTAGTTTTGGCGTCTGCGGATTTTTGTGGTTATAGAAAAAAACCTAAATATATAAATATTCTATTGAAAAAAGTCCCTGTTCAACCTCTCAGTTTCTTTTACAAAAATTAGAACCTCTATACCTCATAAATTTATTTTCTTCACAAAAAACATTTTTCGAGAATAATTTTCTATAAAAATCCCCTATTTCCCTTGTTAAGGTCTTTTTTTAACTCTACCTTTTCCCGGCTAAGTATTTATCTTTTCTCTCGCTCACAATAAATCTCAAACTTAATCTTTTTTTCCACTTCTTCTTCTCTTTTTCCAGATGACCCACCCGGCATCGGCCCACAATTACGACATTGAGGATTTATTGGGTGTTCGTTGTACATTCGAAACACCCTGTGCCTGGAAATGGACCGACAATTTACCCGATGGTTTTCACATTATGAGCGGCACTGAGGTGTCAAAGAAAAATATGACTGGTTTATATCCAGGACCCCTGGCTGACAATTCTGATGATGCTAATGGTCATTTCTTGTATGCCCGATTGGCTCCGACTACTGTACAAATCAATTTGACATCACCACAATTTAGTTCGACAATGGAACGGTGTGTTCTTGAGCTATATATGCATCAAAGTGGTATGAGTCACGGGCTATCGAGGGTCGTGGTGATGCCATTACATTCGCAAGAGAACTCCTGGGTACCAGCGGAAATTGTGGGAGATAATTATAGGACTTGGGATAAGAAATCATTTCGTTTGGGTCGTATCTCAAGGGATTTTCGTTTGGTATTTGAAATTGTACCGAAGTTGCTGGAGGGACAGAAGGCCCATGTGGCCATTGATAACTTGCGTATGGTTAATTGTTTCCCCGAGGGTACGAAATCGGAAAAGTGCAGTACATCGCAGGTCAAGTGTATGAATAATAAGGTTTCGGTGTGTATACCTTTGCCGAGGATTTGCGATATTACCCGAGATTGTGATAATGCCGAGGATGAGTTACTCAATTGTGGTGAGTATTGCAGAGAGAAAGTCGATTTTCCTCTCTTCTGGTATTAATCAAAAATTCTCTCTCCCCCCCCCCCCTCTCTTTACAGAAAAAATCCCCTTTGGTGCCCGCTGCGATTTCGAAAATGATTGGTGTGGTTGGCGCGACTCGGGACGCACAATTTTGTCGTGGTCGAGGCATACAGGCTCCTCGCCCACATTGGATACCGGACCAGAGGGAGATCACACCTATCATCATCTCACCAATGGCAGTGGTGGCTATTACATGTTGGTCAACATGAATCAGCACAGCAACAACAGTGAAAAGTATCAGCAAATTGGCTTCGCCAGTAATGCCATTATGATAAGTCGGACATTTAATCCACCACCCTCGGTACATGGTGATCCTCATTCACCCTACCGTAACAGTTGTGTGGTGAGATTTTATATTCACCAGTTTGGTAAAAATCCTGGTAGCATTAATTTGTCTGTGGTGGAAATGAAAGAGAAGGAGAACATCACCACGACACTGTGGTGGAGTACGAAAAATCAGGGCAAGGATTGGATGCGAGCGGAATATATTTTACCAAATATTACGTCAAGGTAGGAGGGGATAACTAGAAGAGGGGAAAGTGGGAAGGATATTAAATTTTTGATTTTTGTCATTTAGATATTATCTACAATTTGAGGCACGCATGGGCATGCGAATTTATTCCGATGTGGCTGTGGATGATTTTTCACTATCTCCGGAATGTTTCGGCATAAATATACCACCAGAACATCTCAATGGGTATAATTACTGGAATGTGCGGCATTCCAAAAGTCCGACGCACAAAGATTTTGAAAATCATAGCTGTAAGTATGAGTTGTGAAAACAACCAAAATTTCGAAAAAATCGGACACTAGTTCGACAAAAAAAAAAATCGGATTTGGGGTCCGACGATTTTTTTCTATAGAAAAAAGTTCGAGGGTTTTTTTCTATGGACAAAACGTTCAGAACTTGAGGTCACGAACATTTTTTCAATGTTAAATAGTTTGGAACTTGAGGTCCCGAAGAATTTTTTTCTATAGAAAAAAAGTTCGGAACTAGGGCCCAAACAAAATTGGACCAGGGTTCTGACGATTTTTTCTATAAAAAAATATTTCGGGACTAGAGGTTTGACGATTTTTTTCTATAGAAAAAAATGTTCAGACCTAGGTTCTATAGAAAAAAACATGGACCTTGAGTCCCGACGAATTTTTTTCTATAGAAAAAACATGGAGCTTGCGTCCGGATGATTTTTTTCTATAGAAAAAAATGTTCGGAACTAGGGTCTCGACTATTTTTTC
Organism: Musca vetustissima; assembly: GCF_032173495.1. Lineage (NCBI taxonomy): Eukaryota > Metazoa > Arthropoda > Insecta > Diptera > Muscidae > Musca > Musca vetustissima. The sequence continues at coordinate 40,992 of NW_026884223.1, forward strand.
TATAAAAAAAAGTGCGGAATTAGAGTCCCGATGAATTTTTTTCTTCAAAACAAAATTCGGAACTCGGGTCCCGACGAATTTTCTATAGAAAAAAACATGGAATTAGGGTCCAGACGAATTTTGTCCATGGAAAAAAGTTCGGAGCTAGAGAACTAAAGTTCGGAACTACATTTTTCTAATTTTATATTTTTTTATTTCCTCTTCCAGATCTGGAACTCGGGACCTGTGACAATCGTGGTATGCATGGACCTACACAATCGCAATGTGAGACCTATTACACAAGTCACAATCGTACGAATGTCTTAGAGGAAGTCAAAGTAACCGATGAAATACCCTATAAGGGTATGCAGAAGTGGCGGGTGCCTCACGAAGGATTCTATACGTAAGTCGGAATTTGAGGTTCCCAAAAAAAATTTCCACAATTTCTTAAAAAAAATATTTCTCTTCCACAGATTCATTGTCAAGGGTGCCAGTGGTGGTTTGGGCTCAACGGGAGTGGGTTCGTCGCGTGGTGCCGTTGCAGTGGCCGTTTTGGAGTTACACAAAAACGAAGAACTCTATTTGCTGGTGGGCCAGCAAGGTGAAAATGCCTGCTCGAAGTCGATGGGTACCAAGGATGATAATTGCAATTTCAGTTCCTCGGCCGTTGTGAATGGTAACAATGGTGCTGGAGGAGGTGGTGGCGGATCTTATGTGTTTTTGGTAAGTTAGGATGAGCGGGAAGGAGGAGGAGATGAAAGAGATTTTAATTTTTGGTCTTGTGTTTTCAGCTTAACTCTGCCCGCAATGAAGCTGTACCTTTGGTTGTGGCAGGCGGTGGTGGTGGCCTGGGCGTGGGCCGCTACTTAGACGAGGCCTTCCAGCATGGCCAGAAGGAGAACCCGGGAAGAAGAGGTCTAACGGGCCAAATCCATGGTGAACAATTGTCAAAGGAAACTGCCGGTCCCGGTGGTGGCTGGAGAGCCAATGCTGATCAGGCCTTGGATGCGAGGTATGGAGCAGCCCTACTGCTAGGTGGTCGTGGTGGCTTCTCTTGCTATGTGGATATGGAAACAAATGGTTCGGTAACCAAACGTTATGGCCAAGGAGGTTTTGGAGGCGGTGGTGGTGGCTGCGATACTGGTGGAGGTGGTGGCGGTTTTGCCGGTGGTGATGTTTATCTCAATGAGTCGAATGGTGAGGGAGGCTCTTCGTACATTAGTGCCTCTCGCACCCTGAAGGAACTTAGCTCGATTTATGAGGGAGCGAATTTTGGGGCTGGATCGATTATCATCATACCTGCAATTGAGGGGTGTGGTTGTGATTATCGTTGCTTGGCTTTGGATGAATATAGGTCGTCGGTGAAATGTATCTGTCCTGAAGGTTGGAGGATACGCAAAGACAATACATCGGCATGTGATAGTAAGTTTCGGAAGAATTTCATAGAAAGGAGGAAGGAGATTAACAAAGTCATTTTATTTATTTTTTTATTTTCAGTGCCTGCAACCGATACCATCCCGCTGAAATATTTAATATCCTTCTTTACGGTCCTAATGCTGTTGCTGATTGCCTCTTTGGCTGCCCTGGTTGTTATGTTGTGTAAGTTCTGACCACGAAATATAATATGCGGAGGTTATAATTTAAAATTTTTCTCTTACAGACAATCGTTATCAACGCAAAAAATTGGCCAAGGAACGCCACAAGATGCTGCGGGAACAGGATATGCAGCTGACCCGCCTGCGCCACAACATCGATGAAAATAACCTCAATAATTTCAATCCGAACTATGGTTGCGATGATCTCATCAATGGCCAAATAAATGTCAATAGTCTACCTCAGGTGGCCCGTGAAAGCTTGAGATTGGTCAAGTAAGTTATACCTCACATCCACGAAGTTAAAAAAAAACTAATTTCCCGTTTCTCCTCTTTCCCCCTCTAGGGCCCTGGGTCAGGGAGCATTTGGTGAGGTCTATCAAGGCTTGTACCGCCATCGTGATGGCGATGCCGTTGAAATGCCCGTTGCCGTTAAAACACTTCCGGAAATGTCAACCCGCCAAGCAGAAGAGGACTTCCTTATGGAGGCAGCGATTATGGCCAAATTCAATCATCCCAATATGGTCCATCTGATAGGTGTTTGCTTTGATCGCCATCCACGGTTTATTGTTTTGGAACTCTTGGCTGGTGGTGATTTGAAAAACTTCTTGAGGGAAGGACGTCATAAACCGGAGCGCCCCTCTCCCCTGACAATGAAAGATTTGGTATTTTGCGCCCTCGATGTGGCAAAGGGTTGCCGCTACATGGAAAGTCAACGTTTTATACATCGCGATATAGCCGCCCGTAATTGTCTGCTGAGTAGTAAGGGTCCAGGGCGTGTGGTGAAAATTGCCGATTTTGGTATGGCCCGAGATATTTATCGCAGCGATTATTATCGTAAAGGTGGCAAGGCTATGCTGCCGATTAAATGGATGCCGCCAGAGGCATTTTTGGATGGTATTTTCACTTCGAAGACAGATGTTTGGTCATTTGGAGTTCTATTGTGGGAGGTAAGTTCAGGAGGAGTTTGGGAATTTCGATACATTTAAAAATGTGTTATCGATAACATTCGGTAAAAATAATATTCACAAAAAAATATTATCGATAAATTTATAGATATCTGCATTATCGAAATGTTCGATAACAAAATTTTTTTTATCGATTTTTAAGATTTTTTTCAAAACATCTTATTATCGCTTATCGATAAATTTGTCGATTTCTTCATTATCGAAATTTTCGATAACAACATTTATATTTTTTTAAAGATAAATTAAAAAATAATTAATTTGATTTCGTTTCGGTTATCGATAAGTTATCGAAATTTCCGATAGTTTAATTTTTTATCGATTTCAATATTTTGTATTTAATTTAAATTCTTAAAAAAACAATTAAATTTAATAAGTTACTTTTTTCAATACATTTTTTTATCGCTTATCGATAAATTTCGAAAATTTCGATAACAACATTTATATTTTTTTAAGTTAATTTAAAAAATTTAATAATTTTAATTTTTTTCGGTTATCGATAATTTATCGAAATTTCCGATAATTTAATTTTTTATCGAAATTTTTTATTTACTTATTTTTTTTCATCTAATTTTTTAATTAATTTTCTAGGTCTTCAGCTTGGGTCTAATGCCCTACACAGGTCTACCGAATCCCGAGGTCATGCAATTGGTTACCAATGGTGGCCGCTTGGGCACCCCACCGGGCTGTCCACCCGTCATTTATAAAATCATGGCCGATTGCTGGAATCCCACACCAGAAGATCGTCCAACATTTTCTAGTCTTTTGGAGCGCCTAAAGGCTGTAACAGAGGTAAGTTTCACAGAGAGAGAGAGAGAGAGAGAGAGATAGAGAAAAAAGAAGACAGGGAGATGAGAATAGAGAGCAGAGATGATCTTGAATTGTTTTTTAATTTTGTATTTTTTCTTCCCTTCTCCCCCAGGACCCCACTGTTATGAATGCTCCATTGCCCCACATTTTACGCCCGCCCTCTAATGAACGTGATCAAACAATTATACGACCGCAGGGTGTCGATGATGTTTGTCTACAGGTACCCACAACATCGGATTATTTAATCCCGCTGCCGGGTATTACAAATTTACACCAACAGCAGCAACAACAGCTGATGCAACAAGCAGCTCTCCAACAACAACTACAACAACATGACATGATCGATCCTAGCTGTCCCATGGCTATATCGACTGGAACCAATATCTGTACACCACCCGGTGTGGCCTCACCCTCGGCGCCACAACATTCCCAGCTCCTGAAGGACGATGAGCATACAAATGCCACCAATGAGGGCTGTTGGGAAACCTCCTTCATTTTGCCCAATTCCAAAAGTGATCAACCATTGCTCAACAACAACAACAATTCGAATGGCTCCCAGAAGAGCATTAACACCGCATCCATAGGGGCCCAGGGACCGGGCAACACAAGCGGTTACAGCAGCAGTAGTCAACGATCGCCCGTCTCGAATGGCCTAAGGACAATACAGTCATCGGCAACGCCGCCGCACGAAGATGAGGAGGAGACGAAGCTGATCAGCTTGGATACGCCACAGCCAACACCAACAACAATCCAACCGCCATTATCATTTTCATCACAGCTGGATGGTATAACTCTAGATCCGGCCGCTTTAACCAAGAGTCTGAATACAAACGTAACAGTTCCAAATGCCACAGCCGCGGCGGCCGTTGCAGCCGCTGCCGCAGCAGCAACAACAAATACTAATTTAAATAATAAACACTCCTCGTATGCCAATATCCAAATGATGTCCGCATCGGTAAATAATCTGAAGGGTGGTAACAATTGCTCAGATACTCCCTCCGAGAAGCTAAACGGTAGCCTACTGCACAATGGCAGTAATGGTCTGATGGCCAAAATGAACGGTAATTTAGCCACGAATGGTAATACAAATGCCCCACCCTTTACCATACAGGGTTATGCGGAACGCTATAAGGATAAACATTCTGAAATTAGTTGTTAAGCCGAAACAATTAGATTTCAAGGATGTTTTTTTTAGAGAGAAATCCTAAATAAGAGAGAGAGAGCACGATAAAAAATCACACACAACGAGAGAGATAGAGAATGAATGAAATGAATGGTTAAAAGGAGTGAGGTTTTTTTGTTACTCTCACAGGGGGAAGAAAGAGAGAGAGTGAGATATTCTCTCCCTATCAAACCCTGTGCGTTTGAGTGCTGGCTAAAAAATGGCTAAAAGCTCATTTGCATTGTTTTGGAGAACCGTGTAGAGAAAAGAGTTCAAATATTAAAAAACGGGGAGAGATATTAAAGCTTTAAAAGCATTACTCTCACACACACACAAACATACATTTATCATATATTGAGATTTTTTAAGAAAGGAAAAAAATACATAAAAACCAAGAAAAATATTTATTTATTTACCTAAAAAAATGAAAACACACATACATATTTTTATTTTGTTTTTAACCATTTTGTATTATTTTTTTAAGTTTTGGGTTTGGCATACAGGGTGTGTTGGTTGTATTGTTACTAAAATAATTTACATAAATAGAGAAAACCAAAAAAAAAAAAAAACAAATAAGGCAAATTATAAACAAAACCAAAAAAAAAGGAAAAACAAACGAAATAATTTATAATTTATAAAATAACTTATAAATTACATTATATATATATTTAATTGCATAATTATACGATAACACAAAAAAAAAACAAGTCCCAAAAAAGAAATAAGAAACAAAAAATAGATTTAAATTTAAAAGTAAAAAAATCTACGATTATATTAAATGTAGTAATTGTGTGTATTAGTGTAAAAAATTAAAAAAAAAAAAACAAATCCCTGAAAAAATAAATTAATAATAATAAAAAAATAATAATAATACAAATATATAATATTTAATTAATAACGAAAAAATTCCCGAAAAAAACACAGGGCAAAAGTATTGTAAAATATATATTTTAAAATAATTATTTCCTTAAATATTTGTATATATTATTAAAATAAATTATTAATTTGTAAATTATAATTTAAATATTTTTTTCATATATTTTTTTTAATAAGTTGAAATATTTATTTATTTGTAAATTAAGTTTTTAATTTGTATTTTTATTTTTTTTTGTGCAATTTTATTTTTTAAGGTATTTTTTTTTTTAATGTTTAATTATGTATGAATTGATCTTGATTAAGAATAAACACAACAAATATAATTAACCAAATAATATAAACTTCTTTCAACATACTTCAAATTAAGCAAGACCTTTTGTAAAGGGACTATGGGTTACTATGGACTTTTGCTAAACATTTGTGGGAAGAACAATTTTTTCGCCATGAATAACATACTGGTTCATCTGTGGGAAAATGCTGAAAATAGGTCGGGACGATATTGAAAAAAAAAATTGAGAAGAAAATTCAAATATTTTTTAAGCCCTCCACGAACCTGAAATTCGAAATATACAACCTCTTCGGCCAAAATATACAGCTAAAACCTTCAAAACACCGAAAATGGGTCACAAAAATTTGTTTCAAAAATTCCAGGACTCTGGTAAACCAGGTCATTATTTTTTTTAGTGTCAAGACTCTGACTGACAGACTGTAAAAATATTTTTTTAAGTGAACAATATGCATATATGGAGCCTATGTCAAAACATGAACCTATATCCATACGAAACTCCAAGAATACGAAATTCTAAAATACAGTCGGTGATAAAAACTTAGCTAAAATTTTCAAAACAATGAAAATGGAATGGGATGGGCACTATATCAAAAATGGGCCTATATCTTTTGCAAAGATGCTTTTCGCTCTCCAATAACCACTTCGGCGAAGAAAATACGGCTACAATCCTTAAAATACTACAAAGAGAACGGCATCCTTATATAGAAACTTTGTTCAAGCATAGACCTATATGAATTTAGAAAATATGTTTTCACCCTCCATTTCGGTGAGAAATCCCGGTTAAAGTCTAAAAACAGCCGTAAATGGGAGCGGGTCCTTAATATGGGTCTATATTAAAAAAATGAACCTATGTGGAAAATTTTTCCAAAGGTGTTTTTCATGTATGAAATGTATTTGGAAAATACATTTCATACCACTAAAACAGGCAGTCAGATAGACAAACGGACGAACATAACTGTATTTTCAGGCAGTCAGATAGACAAACGGACGAATATAAGCGGTTGCGATCTACATCTGGATACATTTCAGTGGATTCAGCAGGGTAGTTGATCAGATGTAGCGTTGGGTCCTAGTTCACATGCATGTGTACAGGGCATGTTCTGGTAGGCTAAGACCACTCGTATTTGCCAAGGCAGGAGTCGTTCTTTCGTTATTATGGTGGACCATCGCCTGGATGATTGCTTCGGTGTGAATGCCATTCATTTCTAATTACAAGGCGAGTTGATTTAGGGCTCCCTGTTGTACCGTAAGACCCCTACCTCTCTCTTTCTATAATATGAAGATCTCTTCTGACGTGCCTGAGAGGGGGAATCGTATATAAAAGATAATGGCACGCATGAGTCCAACGATTGCAGGTAACCGGTCTGCTGTGAATGGTTCTCAGACATGAGGGCGGTATTCTGACCGAATTGAATACTTATTCACCAAACTATTTATTACTCAATGTTGCTGGCAACAGGCCATTGGAGAATATTGTTATCGCAGAAGACCTAAATATGCAGTCGAACGTTGCAGCCAAAATTTTGGGGGTAGTTTGTGATCGGATTTCATATTCATACAGTAATAACACCCAAGCCGGTATTACGTCGGCGACATTTTGTTGGGTAATATGTCATAAGGATGCTCCGCATAGCATACCACCGTCCGATCTATTGTTTTGTAGGAGGTCGACAAATTCTCAGTAACCCAAGAGCTGTCGGCAAGCGATATGAGGACCTTGTCTGCGTTCTGAGGGAGGTTATAGGTAGTCTTTGATTTTTTTAATTCCAAGAATCTCATAATCCTGGAAGCAATATATACAAGATCCTACTTATAATAGTCCTTAAAATGGTTTTAACAAATTCAGGACAGTGATAACAAATATTTTGAAAAGATCCAGGACACTAAAAAATCTCAGATATATATTGTTAAAAATACAGGACTCTTTTATAGTGTTTAAAAAATATATTTTGAAAAACTCCAGAAATCCCGAAGAAAAAAATATGTTTAATAATAATAGTGCTTGAAAATTTAAGGACACTGATAGTCTTTGAACCAATATTTGTACAAATTTCAGGGCGGGTCGACCCTTTGATACCCTACACAACTAGCACTGAGGGCTCAGTTTTTGCGGACCTATATTCCGAGCTTGTGTACAATTTTGTAATAGTTGGACCCGCTTCAACGATTAGATTTCAACAGCCCTCTGCGGCATCATTTGACATTAAAATTGACCTTGTGGCATCTTGAGCGACTAGGAAACAGACTAAAATAAAGTTCTAGGATTATAGGCATCATCCTTGACCATAACCTGAACCTTATGCAAAATGTCCTAGCTATCAGAGCTACTTTCCGCCCTCTTGTAAGGTAGTATTAACATTACCAAACTTGAGAACACTATAAAGATACATATGTAGATCGAGGTAAAGTTTAATATAACTATCGCATCCGAGTACGCACATTAATATAATGGGCATCAATTTAAAGGTCAGTTATACTATCAACTTCTTCGATCTATGTTCTTCAGGAGTAAATATATAAGCCATATAAAATATATTTTTGTCATTTTTCACACATAAGCTGGGTCCATTTGACCCGCTAAATATTGATTCGCTAAAATAGTCATTTTTTATACCCTTCCTTCTCCATTAAAAATTTCGTGATGTTTATAATAGCGACCAGAAAAAAAGACAAACATTAAGTTGTTGGTCCATTTCATTCCATCAATATAAAAGTGGGGTCTTCTTTGGTCTGAACCCGTCCTTCATGCAAAATGTTCGTCAAGATTGTCCGATAACTGTGGCTTGTATCGTGTTTACAAAATATAATGGACAGACAGACGGACGCACATGTCTACATCGACTCAGTTAGTCGAGATATGACAATCGGTATACTAAAAGGTGGGTCTAGGACCGATATTTCGCGGTGCTACAAACTCTTGGAAAAAAACACTTCAGGACTCTGAAAGACAATGTTTTTTTTTTAATTTCAGGACTTGGGACGTCCTGTAACAAAATATTTTTTTTTACATGCCAGGATTTTGATAGTCTTTGAAAACAAATTTAAAAACTATAAGTCCTTGATAACCATATAAAGTAATGTTCTGTGTGAAATGAGTCTGCATGATTCCTCTCTGTTGGTACACTTGCCTGGGTTCCGTGTTGCATGCCACATTATCTAATTTCTAGGCATACATATGTAATGGATGAGTTGGCCACATTTGGCCGAAAATTTACTGCCGTGGTATCGTTTCCACATTTGAAAGTATTAAAAATAATATTTGAGATGATATTTAATATTAAAATATGTATAGATGTCAAACCCCCTCTAAAAAAATTAAAAAAAAAATCAGAAATAATAAAAAATTCATGGGTTAAAAAGAACACCTAAAAATCTAAAAACATGCTACATGGTCTCAACAAAGAATCTTGAAAAAAAATGGATATTATTTTGAAATATTTAATTGTAAAATATGTATTTTATAATTTTACTTGATTTTTTTTTATAATATTATTTTTGTAATATTTATATGTTTTTTATATACTATATATTTTAATATTTTCTTAAATATTATATTTTAAGAATTATTTTATTTATTTTTAATACGAATGCCCTGTTTGTAATATACATATAATATTATTTTATAATAATAATAATAAAAACAAAAGGAATAATACAAAAACAGAAACGAATAAATCACATAACTTAACAATTATTGCTCAACATACATACAAACAAACAAAATTGTTAAAATTAAAATAATAAATAAAAACAAAGAAACAAAAATAAAATTAAATTGATATTTTTACATTAAAACGAGTGAGAAGGTGACACAAACAAAATAATTGGATGTTATAACAATTTTTTTACTATAACAAAAATTTATAATAAGCATAATAAGTTTATTTATTATGATTTATTATTATGGTTTTCTTTTTGTATACAAAACAAAAACAAAAAAAAGAAAAGAAGAAGCAAATAAGAAAAAGAAACACAAATATATAACGAAAATGTTTTATAGCCATAACATACATATATACATTAAAAATAAAATAAGTAAGCAACCCAAAAAAACAAAATTATATGTAACACAAAATTTTAAGCTTAAAGTTTAAGTTTTGTGCTTATTATTAGAAATGAAAATTGAAAATAAAAAAACAAAAACCAAGAATACCAAACAATAATTATTTTTTATGTACTGAGTATTATATTGTAAAAAGTCCTTTTTAGAACAAAACAAACCAAGCAAAACGAAAAATGAAAACAGAAACAAAGCTAATAATTAAATTTGATTTATTGTTTAATTTTGTATAAAAAAATACCAACTTGTAAATAGCTTCCATGTCCTCTTTTTGTGCATATATAATTTAACATATTTGTCTTCAATAATATATTATGTTTTTAAGTTTTAATTAACGAAACTGATATGTAAAAAGGTTGTAAAATTTTAATTCACTTTATGGTTTTGTTTGTTTTATTAAATTAAGATTAATTTAATTTTTTATAAATTAAAAAAAAAAATGATATTTAAATTGTAAATTATAAAATACCGTTGCGATATTGCAGGTTTTTGTTGTATAAAATATATATAAAGTTTGTTTTGTCCCACAATTTTTATTTATATTTTCAAATTTTACAAAACATATTTTTTTGCTAAAGCTAAGTTATTTGGGAAAATTTTAAACAAAATTTAATAAATCGAAATATTAAGACATTGAAACAATTCTCGAAATGAAGGGCCCTTTACCGATTTGTAATCCTTCCAAGGATATAAACTATTGTTTATAGATGTTGCTGGTATAAGCAAGGGTCATTGTTTTTTGAACAGGACTCAATGATCCGCTCTAATTTTATATATTTTGAAAGTTCTGATATGAACAAGTTCTTTATGTCATTGTGTGCATCTATTTTCCGGTTCCACCACGAGTAAAGTGGGTCCATTTTGGTTTTATTTATTTAATTAATAATATTTGGATTCAAAATAACAAGGGAACTAGGGATAAGTAAATCGACTTTCGACTAATCGATTAATCGACTTTTTGTATTGAAAAGTCGACTTTTGATCTTTGAGAAAATCGCAAATTCGACTTTTCAAGATCGACTTTCGATTTTCTTCATTAATTCTTGGTTTATTATCACAAAGCCGAAATTGTCCAAAAATTACACATTCCAGAACTTTGTTCATCTGTTGACAACAATTTTTATAAAAAATTACATTTTTAGTCAAAAAGTTGAAAATCGATTTTGAACAGGTTTGACAAAATCGAAAAATCGAAAAGTCGACTTTTTAGTCAAAGGCAAAAATCGAGGGTCATCTTACAGAAGATCACAAGGTCATCTTATAAAAGACAAGAATGTGTTTTTGAAGTTTTGCTACAGGAGGTTAGGCGGTCTTCATATAAAATATCATACATCTTCTAAGTAAAATCTGAAAACTGAAGAAAAAAAAAACAAATAAACTTCCTATAGTATTCTTAAGGAAGACTAGAAAAGATAAGAGAGTCTTCTTATAGTACCCCAAGAGGGTTCTTATGGTTGAACACAGAGTCTGTTATTGGTATACCAGTCAATATTTCTATGGAAGACCAGCAGCTTATAGGGTCTTCTTATGGACGTCACGAGGGTCTTCGTAGAAAGAGATAAGAGAGATTTCTCATGGTAGGCTAGAGGGTGTTTTTCTGAGGGTATTTTATGGTAGACCATAGGATCTTTTTATGAAAGACCAGATGATAAGATATATTATAGAAGACTTGATAGCCTTCATATGAATGATCAGAGGCTCTTCTTATGGAATACCTGATTATCTTTTTTAGACCCTGAGGTATTTCGTATGGAAGCCTTTGGAAGACCTATAATACTCTTTTATAGGAGACTCCAAAGTATTCTGTATAGATGATTCGTAGGAGTTCCTAAGAAGAAGACCTCGTAGAAGACATTGGGTTCGTTTTTATTAAAAACATTTAAGACTTCTATCAAGAAGTCTTATAGAAGATCAGAGGCTTTTTTTATAGAAGGACTGATAATATTTTTAAAAATATCCGAGAATTTCCTCCAAGGCCTTCTTTATGGAAAAAAGACAAAGAATACTCCTTTATTCTAAACCCATATATCATAGTTTTTAAATACTGACGTATTTTGTATGGAAGACTTTGAGAACCTATTGTTAGAAAAACTATAGGACTCTCTTATATAGAGGACTTCTATATAGAAGACCCGGAATATTTATTCATGGTAGATCCTAAGCAGATGACCTCACAGAAGACCGTGAATTCATTTTTATTAAAAACAATTTAAGACTTCCTTGTATCAAGAGATTTTATGATTCCTATAGGAAGCAGTGAACCCCTTTTCTCCGTATAAAATCTGGAACACATTCGATAGAGAAAATAGGGAAAACTACTTTAGATCCCCCTATGAATGCCTTATAATTAACAAAATGAATCGGAATCTAGATGAAAGTTCTATAAAGTGTTTATAATTTTGCTTCTTAATTTTAATGTCATGGATAAGTTATATTTGTTAGATTTGAAGGTGACTGATAGTCTTCATAGATAGAATTACCAACCAACCAGAATGACAGACGGACATTTTAAATCGACTCCAAATTATTAGAAATGAATATGGTACTCATATATTAGGTCCCTTATTTTTATATGAACTATAGGACTTTATTTAACATGTCCGATTTGTTGCCATTTTAAAGTTAACTTCATAATACCTCTCTCATGGAAGTCCTCCTCACTATTTGCAAAAAAACTCTGGTAGTCGATTTTCACAATCCTCCATAGATACCAATTTTTTATCATTAACAAAAAAAAAAAAATGTTGCAATACAAGAAAAATATGATAATCGCTTGGTGCCAAGTCCAGACTGTATGGCGGATGCATTAAAACTACCCAACAAAGCTCCCGAAGTTTCTGGCGAGTCACTGTAGATGTGTGTGGCCTAACGTTGTCCTGCTGGAATACGACACCTCTGCTGTTGGCCAATTTTGGTCATTTGTGGTCATTCTTCAAACGGTCCAGTTGTTGACAGTAGACATCAGAATTTAGATTTTGGCAATATCGAAGCAACTCATAACAAATAATTCCCTTCTAGTAACATCAAATGCATAGCAGAATCTTCCTGGCCGTTAATACTGGTTTGGCTACCGTATGAGGCTCTTCACCGCTCTTTGACCACGATCGTTTTCGCACAGGGTTATCGTATGTGATTCATTTCTCATCTCCAGTCACCATCCATTTAAGAAATCCGTTTGGCCTAGGCTTTCTGGCCAAACGTTAACTGGTGTGGCACCCAAACATCGAGCTTTTTTGAATCCAGCTTTGTGTAAATGGTTTAAACCCGTTTTATGGTCGATTTTTACCTCCGGTCAACTTCGATCATTTCGCCGATTTTACCGACATTTTCGACGAAAAAATTTCTTTCTTTTCCCCCAAACTAATATTTGTGGACTAAAGGAGCAATTCCAATTAAGCAAATTAAATCAAAATTAAATCGAGTCCAAATCGTCTGAAACGGATTTGATCCAAAGAAACATGGGGTCTAACACCAATATTTCGATGAGGCACATTTTTGTTATGGTCTTGGCAGAAAACTGTAGAGTAAAATTTTACAGTCGACTACAAATCGTCTAAAACGGATTTGATCCAAAGAAACATGGGGTCTAACACCAATATTTCGATGAGCCGCATTTTTGTTATGGCCTTGGCGGAAAACTGTAGAGTCGAAGTTCTTAACCACATTTAATGGGCTTAATATGATTGTAAACTGTAAACAATTTACCTTAAAAATTAATTTGAAGCAATCAGAATATCCTGAAAACATATATGTATATATAAATTCATACAATTTTCAACACACTGAGGAATTGGTTAATGAAAATTTAAATGATTATCAATTTAATTTTCTGACAAATTAAAACCATTGGCCTTTTTTTTGAAATACATCATTCTCCTGTTTTCCCACTGAATATTTTTTTATCCTATGAAATGATAAATTTTATGTTCAGTCGATTCAAAAATTTACTAAATTTCCCCCAATAGCCTCATTTTAGAAAAAAAGTATTACTTCTCCAACAAACAAAATTCCAACATTTAGTTAGTCTAAAAAATTACAATTTTCATTTAAATAAAATAATTTTTATGTTGTGTTATTTGGCAATTAGTGAACATCATCCATCCGTCTTAGTAGGTTAAATAAGAACAATTAAAACAACAAGCAAACAAAAAACAAATAAAATGTGAAAATTTAAATAAAAAAAATATTTTAAAAAAATTATAAAATTATTTAAAATAATTTTTGTTAATTTAAAAAACAAATTGTAGATAAAATATAATTTAATTTTTTTTGATAAAATACAAAAAAAATGTATTTATTTTTAAAATTTAGTTGTGTACAAAACAATAATTTTTTATATATAAAAATATTTATTTAAATTTAGTTATTTTATATTAAACAAATGAAGAGAACAAATAAAAATAATTACCAGAATAAACGAAAAAATGAACAAATTTTTTTTGTAAGTTTGAAAAACGAACTATAAAAAATAAACAAAAAGAAACAGTAACAAACAGAAAACACACAAACCAAGAAATATATAAAAAGCTTTAACATACAAAAACAAAAAAAAAAATATTTTTTTTATAAAAAACCAAAAACCAACATATGTAAGTTGCAATATATTTATAATAATAGTAAATATATATATACATACATATTTAATTATAAATAAAAAATACAACAACACGCATACAAATTGTTAAGATTTCTGATAAAACAAAATTCCCAAAAATAAAAATTAAAACCTATATGTATGTGTTGAAAAAAATAAAAAAAATCGAATATAAGAAAAATATATATTTAAAAAAAATCCCTAATTTTAAGAAATTATTCTTGAAAACGAAAAAAACAACAACATCAAAACCAAACCACAAATAAGGCAAATTATAACAATAACAAAAAAAGTCTAGTTCAAAATAAAAGGCCAAGCAACCAAAGAAAAAAAAAAACAAACTAAATGCTATAACCAAATCCCGCCCCCCCCCCCCCCCCTTCTCAAAAATAAGGGCTTGAAAAATCCTGGAGCTTGGAAAATTAAAAAAAAATTAAAAATTTGAAATTGAAATTATTTTTATTTGGTTTCAGGAATTTAAGTCCATATTTTAGAGTTCCCCTACTTTTTCCCCTTAATCACAAAAACTGCACACCTCTTTCCCCGCCCTTTAATACAAATCGATATTTTAAATATTTAAAAAAATAAAGAGAAAAACATTTTAACGAAGATTAGTCCCTTCCCTTATTTCCCTGTGACATTTTATATATACACACACATACATACATAAATACATATATAGAAAGTATATTACATACATAGCTACATTAAAAAAACCACATAGATTTACAACCACAACAACAAACAAACAATGAAGGAAAAACCAAAATACATACATACATGTTAATTAAGATCAAGACAAAAACATTTTGTAAATATTTTCATATATTTATAAAATAATTAAAAAAAAACAAAATTACAGCAAACACAACATAACAAAAAAAAAAGAAACGAATATTTAAAATAATAAACAAAAAAGAACCCAACACAATTCTTAAGCTAATCTTAAACAAAAAATTAAAATAAAAATTAAAAAAAAATAATTTAAAAAAAATCTCACCACAAAAAAAAAAAAAACAAATTGGGTGAACAAAAGAAATGTATCTGTATCTAAATGAAATCTATCATTGTATATCATTAATTTTTAATTTTAGTAATCAATCGAAATATCTTCTAATAAAAAAACCAAAAAACAACAATTACACAAATACAAAAGAAAAGCAAAAAAATGAAATAAGAAAACTACAACACATACAACAACCACAAGAAAAACCACAAAATATGCAACGCAAACAAAAAACAACAAGAAATACAACAACAAGAACAAAATTTCAACATTGAACAAAAAAATCATGGAATTTCATTTCCAAGGACAAAAGGAAATGGAAAAATAAGAAGACGAAGACGAAAAGAAATCATACATAAATATAAATGTATTTAATTGTTAAAAAACAACAAAATGTGTTTTATTTTTAAAAACTTAGGAATATAAAAAAAATAATTTTAAGGTCTACTCAGAGGAGACTCAGAGTCGATTTTTAAAATAATATTTTTAAGGGCTACCCATAGGCGTGGATTTTTTAAATAACATTTTTCAAAACCTACTCATAGGCGTGGGTAAAACACCAAACTGAAGGATTTGGTGCAGGCACATCCTCCTGTAGAGATAAAGAAGGAAACCTGGTGACAGATACAGACAGCTTGCTGAGGATCTGGAAGGAACATTTTGAGAAACTTCTGGTATCAAATAGTAGCATTGAAGTTGATACCCCAGAACCAATAATAGATGACGGTATAGTGTGTATACCACCTAGCCAAGATAAAGGCAGAATAGCAATCAATTGGCTGAAGAATAATAAAGCAGCAGGTGCTGATGGGTTACAAGCCGAACTATTCAACACTGGTGGTCAGATGCTGGTAAGGAGCATGCACCAGCTGATTAGTACAATTTGGCTAGAAGAATGCATGTCCAATGATTGGAACCTCAGCGTCCTGTGTCCTGTGCACAAAAAAGGATACAAGACGATATGTGCCAACTATAGAGGAATAAGTCTCTTTCCCATCGCATATAAAGTGCTATCCAGCGTATTGTGTGAACGACTGAAGCCAATCAGAGATGGCCTGTCAGAAACAGTGACGTAAATGACATACATTTCCGACGTATAATACATACGTCAGAAACGTCGGAAACCTACCCAAATCCATTAGTTTTTTGACAAAATAGCTATTTTCATTAATCAATTTGCAAATTACGCATGCTTTACTCAAATTAATATAAAATTTAAAAATTTTCTTCCCAACAAATTTAGAAATTTGTATCAGTTCTAGTAGGGAATAGTCAGATATATGTAAAAATAATATATATTCTTGAAAATAACTGTATATGCTGATAATATTGAAATAAATGACGTTTACTACATTTATTACAATATTATCAGCATATACAGGTATATGACGTTTTCGACGTTTTGTCGGAAAATATCTCTCGGAGCCCTTTAATACCGAACGAGGATTCAGACAAGGTGATAGTTTGTCGTGTGACCTTTTTAACATCTTGCTGGAAAACGTCATACGAGAGGCAATATTGAACAGAAATGACACTCTGTACACCAAACAACACATGTTACTCGCCTACGCCGATGACATCGACAGAATGGGTCGAACATTGAGAGCGGTAACAGCCACCTTTGAACAAATTGAGAAGGAGTCTGCCAAAGTGGGTCTGGCAGTAAACGGCGAAAAGACCAAACTGATAGTATCAACGCGCAAGACGTCCAGTAGACTCGGACCAACTGTGGAACTTGAGAACTACAGCTTCGAGGTAGTCAAAGATTTTATATACCTTGGTACCGACATAAATAAAACGAATGACATCAGTTTTGAAATTCTGAGAAGGATAGTGATGGCCAACCGATGCTACTAAGGTCTGAGCAAACATCTCAAAAGCAAGGCCATCTCCCGCCAGACCAAACTTACACTCTACAAGACGCTGATACTACCCGTGCTGTTATACGGATCTGAAGCATGGGTACTTACGCAAGCAGATGTGGCAGCTCTTGGAGTGTTTGAGAGAAAAATTCTCCGAAAGATCTATGGGCCGATCTGAGTTGACGATGAATATCGTCGTCGAATGAAACATGAGTGGTACCAGCTATTCTCGGACATCAACATTGTTAGACGTATTGAGCCCCAGCCCAGAAGGCATATAAAAGCGAACCAGCTGATGGTTCACGCAGAAGGGGAAGGCCAAGAATACATTGGAAAGATCAAGTCGAAAACAATATCGCCGAAAATGGTCTTTCAAATTTGAAAAACTGCGCAAAAGGTCGACGCGCCTGGAAATCTTTTCTAAGCTCGGCTCATGGAACGAAAGTTCTGTCACAAGCCAATTAAAAAGAAAAAAAGAAGACTCATAGGGGTGGATTTTTAAAATAATATTTTTTAAAGCCCACTCATAGGCGTGGATTTTTTAAATAATATTTTTAGGGTCTACTCATAGGCGTGGATTTTTTAAATAATTTATTCAAGGGTCTACTCATAGGCGTGGATTTTATACCCTTCACCACACTGTAGTACAGGGTATTATGTCTTTGTGCATATGTTTGTAACAGGCAAAAGAAATCGAGATAGACACATGGTTCCTTTGGAGAATATGCATGGAATAACTTTCTAAGTCGATTTATGGATGTCTGTCCGTCCGGCTGTCTGTCTATCCATGTTAAATTGTAATCAAAGTACAGGTCGCATTTATAATTCAAATTGCATGAAATTTGCCACAGCTCATTAATTTGGCCCAAGGACGAACCTTATTGAAATTGAGAAAAGTCGATTCAGATTTACATATAGCTTCCATATATATTTTCGTCCGATTTAATGTAAATGGTGCACCAAGCAAACTACATACCTTTCGATTCGCATGAAATTTGGCATAGCGTACTGAATTAAGTGCAGAATGGTGTGTGTTAAGTTTTGTGAAAATCGGTTTAGATTTAGATATAGCTCCCATACATATTTTCATCCGATTTAATGTAAATGGTGCAAAAAGCCCATATATATCTTTAGATTTTCACCACATTTTGCACAATGTTTCAATGTTCATTCGAAAAGGCTACGTCTGTTAGGATGCATATGGAAAAATACCCAAAGTGTTGAATTGTATCATATAGTCGGTCCAGTCCGATTGTACTACTTTCCTTACTGGTTAAATAATATGTTTTTAGAATTACTCATAGGCGTGGATTTTAGGCTTAGATTTTAAGTTATATTTGTTAAGGTCTACTCATTGTGGTGTTTTTTTTTTTTTTTAAGAATATTTATGTGAATTATTTTGTGAAAGAATATTAAAACACTGGTTTTTTTAATTCCTTTTAAATATCACTGAAATTCCATTTGTGCTATAATAATAATTAATGTTACCACTGTTTATGGCAAAAGGGAAATTTCCGATAATATCCTTTGTTGCGACATCTACAGTTGACAGTTTTATATGTTCCTTATTACAGACAAAAAAATACAAGCTATTAATTGGAGTTCACACGCATAGGTGTCGCTAGTAGGATCTAATTATCTTACATGAAATGTAGATGTCAGTTATTGTTACTTCAAGTTTTTGAAATTTTGCTTTTATATCAGCAAGAAAGTTTTAAAATTCAAAATATGGATGATAAATCTGGTTAAAATATGGAAATCTAGATATTATATTATTTTAATATATAAAGTATATATAAAGTAAAGTATATATCTTTGGAAAACTCTTTTATAATCGGCTAACAGTTTTAGTAAACGTAATTGGCTTTTATCATGTAATATATATTTTACATTTTTTTATCTCGAAGATATTCAGAGATTCCCTGGTATGTATAATTAAATTTTGGTACTTTTTGGGAAGTCAGAGGGGGTTGTTAAAAATTGAAATGATGGATCAATAATATACGCCTTTGAAGTCAAACCTAAATAAAAATATTACGATGTGGACCAATATAACCAGAACGTGTGGTAAAGTATCGCTATATCATAGGTTTGGTTGGTTAGACCCTACCAACAAATAATCAAACACTCATGTTCTGTTGCGCGCTCTAAGAGACGAAAAAAGGTTTGAGAATGATTGAGATTAGTCTCCGCAGATTTCTATAAATTCTGTATTATTTACGAAGTCCTTCAGTCTTTTCCACTTATAACCTATCATGCCATTAATATCAGTAAAATTTCCCAAAAATATAGATTCCAAGGAAATTTTCCAACGATTCGTTGTCTTTCTCGCATTTTCGGCACATGCTGTCTCCAACGCATCGAATATTGTATACATGAGTCTGCAGACTGAGGTGCTTTTTATACCATCAGCCTTATGACTAATGTCGGTATTTACAATATGATACGGCAAAAATGTACCTCGTCGAAATATTGGACTAGATAAAATCTGAAGTTGGGATGCATTGGTCAGTATTTATAAGTCCAATATCAGGTGAATAAAATGTCCGCTTTGAACCGAACTTTGTACATGCTATCTTTACCAAGCCTAAATCAAGTCCGAAAATGGGACTAATTGGTCCACTCCTTCAGATGCCTTCAGGAACCACAACCACAAATTTCGGTGATTATCATATGATATTTAGGATCATATGATATATAGATAGAATATACTTAACCGATGAAGAATTTGAACAAGTCTGTTATGCCGATGACGTTATAATACTTCTGAGGGGAAAGAATCACAACTTACTATGCAGAAAAGCCGAAACGATGCTAAACACCGCCTACAATTGGGATAAACTGAGGGGCTTAAACGTAAATTCGGACAAAACGGAGATATTTTGTATGAAGAGTTCATCTTCCAAAACAAAGCGATAGCCATTGTTAAGTATCTGGGAGTAATTCTAGACAGGAAACTTAAATGGAAATACCAAAAAAGAGGCAAAGGGCTGTAGAAGAGCCGTAGGCTCTAAATGGGGTTTCAATCCAAATATGATACACTGGATCTATATGAACGTTATTAGACCAATTCTGACATACTCGTCTATTGTCTGGTGGACAGCAATGAATAAAAAATGTAACTTAAAACCGTTGCAGAAAGTTCAGAGAACGTGTTGCCTAGGCATATGTGGAGCAATGCGTACAACACCAACTAGGGATTTGGAGACAATACTATATATACATACAATCGACTACCAAATAAAATATGAAGCGGCGGTTACAGCCTTAAGGCTCAAAACAATGGACGAGTGGATAGACACCGGACACAACATACCGCACTATAACATATTACAGGCAACTAATGCGTCAACGATGAACAACTTTGATTCAGACCGCATACCTGAAACGAGAGTAGTCACACGGTGCGAAACTATAATACCACATAGAGAACAATGGGATAGCGGAACACTAGTTTAGATGCCGCCTGCTAACTGTTGTTACACAGACAATAGATGTTATGGGCTGACCCAAATAAAGACAAAACTAAGCTAATCATAACGCTAAACAGAAAAGAAACAAGCCGTTTGACGGGTATACTTACGGGACATCTCAGCCTGAAGGCACATCTACTTAAGATTGGATGCGAAGGTAGCAGCATGTGCAGAGCGTGTGGGGAACACAGTGAAAAGCTGGAACATTTCCTGTGTCATTTCCCAGCATTTACATGTTTTCGGAAACATTTCTTGGGAAATGACACTATTCACGGACTAACCGATCTAAGGGGTGTGAATGGAGATTGGAGAAGGAGGTCTCAAAAACACAGAATTCGTAGAATCATAGGGGGATCAAACCCAAAATGTTGTAATCTAAATTGTCCCTAATTCAAACTTTCTCTGTATTTCTAGAGCGCACAACAGGCCTCAACTGGCTTATGTGTATGTCCTTCCTTGTGGGACATATGGTGGTATTATCCACCCCTCTTTTCAACCTAACCTAACCTAGGAGATAGAATTAACCAAAAACTTTTTCTGTATGGTTTCCTAGTCGCTCCAGAGGTCACTATTGTAAGCCGAATATTAGAAACTTTACAAGAGGAAACAAATCTGGCCAACGATTCAAATTGTGTATTTTACACACAAAAGTCTTGGTCTATTTGAATCGTATGGCGTAATAAGAAAGAAAGAAGGAGAGTCAGCGGAGTAAGAAAGAGGAGCTTTAGATCTCTAATCGATTAAGAAGGTGCAAATACCGCGATGTATTGCCCAGGCACGGAATATAGATCTCGGTGGTACTTCTCGGCCAGCCCCGTCCGACTATACTACTGCGCTCACTGTTTAAACCCTTCACCACACTGTGGTACAGGGTATTATGTCTTTGTGCATAAGTTTTTAACAGGCAAAAACAAACGAGATAGACACATGGTTCCTTTTGAGAATATGCATAGAATCACTTTCTAAGTCGATTTATGCATGTCCATGTTAAATTGTAAACAAAGTACAGGTCGCATTTATGATCCGATTTGGATGAAATTTGGCACATGTCACTCATTTGGCCCAAGGACGAACCCTATTGAAATTGGGAAAAATCGGTTCAAATTTAGATATAGCTCCCATATATATTTTCGTCCGATTTGGGGTAAATGGGGCACTAAAATCCTTATATATCTTTCGATGTGCACGAAATTTGGCACAGAGTACTGAATTAGGTCTAAAATGATGTGTGCCAAGTGTCGAGAAAATCGGTTCAGATTTAGATATAGCTCCGATTTAAGGTAAATGATGCACGAAATTCCCTATATAACTTTCGATTTCCACGAAATTTGGCACAGAGTACTGATATAGCTCCAGAATGATGTGTACCAAGTTTCGAGAAAACCGGTTCAGATTTAGATATAGCTCCCATATATAGTTTCGTCCGATTTAAGGTAAATGATGCACCAAAGTCCCTATATATATTTCGATTTGCCCGAAATTTGGCACTGAGTATTGAAGTCCAGAATGATGTGTGCTAAGTTTCGTGAAAATCGGATCAAATTTAGAATTAGTTCCCATATATAGTTTTGTCCGATTTTATGTAAATGGTGCACCAAAGTCCTTATATATCTTTTGATTTACACGAAATTTTGCATAGTGTAGTGAATTGAGTCTAGAATGACGTGTGCCAAGTTTCGAGAAAATCGGTTCAGATTTAAATATAGCTCCCATATATAGTTTCGTCCGATTTAACGTAAGTGACGTAAGCGATTTGCACGAAATATGGCATAGGCTACAGAATTAGGTCCAGAATGATGCGTGCTAAGTTTCGTGAAAATCGGTTCAGATTTAGATATAGTTTCAATATATATTTTCGACCGATTTAAGACACAAAGATTGGCCGATCGGCGCACAATTTTGTACAATATACTGTTACTATAACCTTTCGTGTGTCAAGTTTTCTTGATATTGGTTCAGATTTACATATACCTTCTATATATTTTTTCGTACAGAAATTAATAAAAATTAATATCTAGCAAGTTTGCTTGAAATCGGTTCAGATTAGCTTCCATATATAATTTCGATCTATTCATGTTGACTGTACACCAAATAATCAATGGTTGCCTGATTGATACATTTTAAACAGTGCGTGTGCTTTAAATCTATTTACAAAATTTAGAATAGGTTGCAGAATGGCATGTGTTTGAATTTATGTTAGACGGTTTACTTATAGATAAAGATCGCATATTTAAGTTCGTTCAATTTCATGTCAATGTTCCTTAGAAAAGGCGACGTCTGTTAGGATACATATGTAGGATATCCCCAAAGTGGTGAAGGGTATCATATAGTCTGGCCAGTCCGACTTTACTACTTTCCTTGCTGGTTATTTTTATATTCTAGACTATTTAAAATGTTTGCTATAGTCGTTGCATTAGGGCTCATTCCAATCCACCCTAGTCCATCCCTATCCATTAAAATAATCAAACAAAATCTTTTTATTTTTTCAAATTTCTTTATTTAGTATTTGTTTTCACCTTTACTCGTACATTATTACATTGTTGTTGTTGTATCTTTGTAAAGAACTAATGTCTTCATGTTTATTACGCAATTTGTTTGTTTGTTTTTTTCAATTTTTTTTATTTAAATTTAAATAATATAATTAAATTAATTTTATTTATTTTTATAGGTTTACTAATTTGTTTTTATTTTTTTATACTGTAATAAATCTAATGGATGTTTGTTGTTGTTGTTGTAATTGTTGTTTGTTTGTTGCGGTTGACTTTGACTGAATTTGTTGTTGTTGTTTTATTAATGATTTTCAAAATGTTATTAAATTAAATTAGCGTATCTTTTTTGTTTTGTTTTTAATAATAACGTTTGTAAAAATTGTTTAAACTAAATTTTTTTGTTTTGTTTTTTTTTATTATAATTATTTTTTAATTATAAATTATTTGTTATTTATAATACCAATTTAAGTTAGTTATAATTTGTAATTTTACTATATATTTGTTTTTTTTTTTGTTTAAAGCAACAATAAGCATTATTATTATTTTTAATTTGTTTTTATATATAATTTATTATTTTTAGTTTTATTACTTTTTTAATAATAAAAACTGCACTAAATTTGTATGCCCTTTTTTGTAATTTTTTTTGAATTGTTTTTTTTTTTTAATTTTTTTACTTATTTTTATATAATGACTACAACTACAATTTGTTGTTGTTGTTGGTTTTTTGTGTTTAGATTGTAATTTTAGAAATAGTTTTAAGAAGAATTGCTTTGTTGATTTTTTTTTTGTTTTTTATTCCACAGTTTTTTTTTTATTAAATTTAATTGTATTTGTTTATAGATTTCAAATAAACAAATAAGCGAGAAAATAGTTTAGTTGTTGTTGTTGTTTCTTTTCTTATGGGTTGAAAGTGTGTGAATAAATAATAATTTTAAATTTAATTTAAGGGAAGTAAAAACATTTGTTGAAGAATATTGTGTAGATTTTTTCGAGATGTCCAAAAGGGAGGTATTAGAAAAAATTTGGAAAATTTTATTTTTTAGGGATCTATCAAAGGATGGCTGAGATGGATTCGGGAGTTCATAATGTTTTACTTCAGAGAGAAATGAAATGGCTTTCAAACCAATTTTTTTCTTCAAAAACTTGTGGGAATTGAAAAAAAAAATAAAAACGCCTAAAAGCATGCATCAGTTTTTGCAATTTTATAAAGTAATCAGCTGTGGGCATTTCTCATTTTTGGCTCTCTCTTGAAATTTCTCATCCCTCCCCTTCTCAGCTACCCAAAAATATTATCCAAAATGTTTCTTTAAAAAATTTACAATATTTTTGTTGTTGTTATTCTTATTTTTTCCTAGTTGAAATCACTCGATCCCACCACTTTTTTTACAAAAATAATATTCTTAAATGTATGTATTATTCTATAAAAAATAAAATATATTTATATACGAGAAAAATTAAAATATGTATATTTATATTTATATATATGAAAATACATATAAATAAAAACAAAAAGAAAAAATAAAATATATATAATAATTAAATTAAATTAAAAAATAATATTATTACAATGAATATATTATATAAATATGTATAATATATATATGCAAATATTTACTTTATATAAATACAATACAAAAGTGTTATTTTCTGTTATCCAAAAACTCGCACACACACACACACACATATATATATGTGTGTGTGTGTGTGTGATATATATATATATATATGTGTATACATAACAATTATAAATTAAGAAAGAGAAGAGAAAAAAATTAAATATATATATGTGACAAATTTGAAATTAAATTAAAAAAAATATTTTTTTATATATATAAACTAAAAACAAATAATAGTAATAATTATAATCATAATAATAAAATATTTCTTAATTATTACACTATTTGCTTAATCATGTATCTATGTATGCATGTATGTCTGTATGTTTGTTTGTGTAAATTTTTTCTTCTTCTTCTGTAAATATAAATTTTATTTACTCTATTTATTTGTATTTATTTTATCCCAAACGAAAACAAAAATATGAAAAATAATAATAATAATGTATATTAGTTTTATAATTGAGTAGTGGTTTCTGGTTGTTGTTCTTGTTGCAATTATTGTTGTTGTTGTTGGTTATGGTTGTCTAAATATAAATTATATTACAAAAATGGCAATAGACGCACAAATTTCAATATATTTTGTAAAAATGATGACCACACGGCATTCAAACGTTTTGAACGTGACATCAGGAAACGCCAAGTACAAATGACCATAAAAACTTTTGTTAATAGATCGATATAATATAATCTGGAAAAGGAAAGAAAGGAAGAAGGTAAGAGTTAAATATTATTATTTTAAAACTAATAAATAATTTGGCAAATAAATATATTTTTTAAGTACAACAAAGTGTTTCCTTAAGAATTATGTTGGACTTCTTAAATATAGTTTTCAAGGCCTATAATAAAAAGTGGAATAAAAAATCTGCATTATTTTAAATAATATTTTTTCAGGTCTACACATAGGCTCGGATTTTCAAATAATATATTTTAAAGCCTTCAGACAGGCGACGAATTTTTATACCCTAAACAACTATGTTGTCAGGGTATTATAGCTTTGTGCAGCCACAAGAGTTTGCAACGCTGCGAAATATTGGTCCTAGACCCACCTTTAAGTATACCGATCGTCATATCTCGACTAGCTGAGTCGATCTAGACATGTGTGTCTGTCCGCCCGTCTGTCCATTATAATTTGTAAACACGATAAAGGCCACAGTTATGGACCAATCTTCACGAAATTTTGCATGTAGGATGGGTTCTGGCCAATGAAGATATTTAGGGGATGAAATGGACCAAATACTTAATTTTTGTCGGTTTTTCTGATCGCTCCAAAGGCCGCAATTATGGCCCAAACATCTGGAATTTTTACATGGAGAAGGGGATTGGGCCAAATTGACACCAATTATATTGTCGTATGTACTAAGATGTGGGAGTTACACGTAAATATTTACAGGTGCTTACGTACCACACTAGAGGTCGGAAATGTAGCGCCGATCGCTTTGAAATGTTCCATGAGGTTCCAGTTATGGTCAACGACAACGTCTTTAATTTTCGGTGATGATCAGATAATAATTTTGGGATGAAGTGGACCGAAAACTTTTTAATGTTTTTTATCGATTCGATCTATAGGCTACAATTACAAGCCGAACATCACACTACAACCCAGGCTGAATGGATTATGGACAAGTAATTAGAAGGGCTGTACTGAATATTGGTAATTTTGACCTGTAATCGGGCAAGAGGGTGCAGCTATCACGAAATATTACCCCGGCTCGGAATAAAAACCCACATGGTCGTATTGTATCGTATGGTCGGCCCCGTCCGTTTATACTGTTCCGCTCACTGGGTTTGTTTTAGTTTTTCCAATAGCAAAACAGGCTAGTATTTTGTTGTAATATTTTTGCCATGGACCAATATTACCGCTGATTTTTATACCCTTCACCACACTGTGGTACAGGGTATTATGTCTTTGTGCATATGTTTGTAACAGGCAAAAGGAAACGAGATAGACACATGGTTCCTTTTGAGAATATGCATAGAATCACTTTTTAAGTCGATATATGCATGTCCGTCCGTCCATGTGTCCGTCTGTTGGTGTTAAATTGTAAACAAAGTACAGGTCGCATTCATAATCCGATTTGAATGAAATTTGGTACTGCTCATTTATTTGGCCCAAGGACGAAACCTATTGAAATTGAGAAAAAATGGTTCAGATTTAGATATAGCTCCCATATGCATCGTCGTCCGATTTTATGTAAATGATGCACCAAACCTTCAATATTTGACCGATTGGAACAAAATTTTGCACACAGTACTGAAATAAGTCCAGACTGATGTCTGCGAAGTTTTGTTAAAATCGGTTCAGATTTCCGATTTTATGTAAATAGAGCACCATTCTGCCAATACTGTTCCGATGGAGACAACATTTTACAAAGAGTACTGAATTAGGTCCATATTTATGTATGCGAAGTTTTGCACAGTGTACGGAATTTAGTTCAGTTTAAAATCTGTGAAGTTTTGTTGAAATCGGTTCAGATTTAGATATAGCTCTTATATATATTTTCGTCCGATTTTAGGTAAATGATGCACTTAACTCCCAATATTTGTCCGATTGAGACAACATTTTGCACAGCGTACTTAATTCAGTCCAGTTTGATATGTGTGAAGTTTTGTTGAAATTGGTTCAGATTTACATATATCTCCCATATACAATTTTGCCGGATTTTATACAAATGTTACACCAAATATTCAAGTCTGCTCGATTGACATGCATTTCTTTATAGATTTCAGAATTGCATGTGTATGGTTTTTATCTATGTAGATCACATTTTTTTTTTTTTTTTGACCGATTCCCTATCAATGGTCATCCAAAGATGCTATGTCTTTTCTATCAACAGGATATTGTACACATTATGTATGTACCCAAAGTGGTGAAGGGTATCATATAGTCGGTCCCGTCCGACTTTTGAACTTTTCTTACTGGTTTAAATATACTTTTCCATGTGGATTTTTCCGTGGATTTTTTAAAAATATTCTTTCAAGGACTATCGAAGGGGGAGGATTTTTTAAAAATTATTTAAAAATAATTTTTGAAGGACTGTCAGAGTCGAGAATGTTTTTTAATAAAGGATTTTTATAAAATATTTTTTGAATGATTAAGGACTATCGAAGTAGAGGATTTTTTATAAAAGGCGATGATTCTTAAAAAATTCTGTTTGAGAGATTATGAAATGCAAGGTTTTTTTTTTAATATTTTTACATGACCTACAATAATGTTTTGAAATAATTTTTTTGAGGGGCTATCGAAAGCAAAGATTTATTAATTTTTTTTTTTGAAGGCAAGGATTTTTATAAAATTTTATTTGAAGGACTTTCGAAAATGAAGTTTAAAAGAATATAAATTATATTATATTTATTTATAATATTTTTTTAGAGGAGGGTTTTTTATAAAAAAAAATATTTTTTGAAGGACTATAGAATGCGAGGACTTTTTAAACATCATTTTGAAGTACCAATTTTTTAGATTATTTTTCAAAAATATTTTATTGTAGTACCAAAATTGGTGTAATTTTTTAATATTCGTTTCAAGTACCATACCATAAAAAAAAATTATTTTTCATATTATTTAAGGTGTTCCTAAGTCTAATTTTTAAACATGCATTTCAGAACTTTCGCTTCGTGTGTTTTTTAAATAATTTTCTGATCTTTCCATGCCTAATTTTTTAAATTTGTTAATTTTTCCAAGACCTTCCAATGTCTAAATTAGACCTTTCTAATAATTTTGAGACCATTTTTCCCATTTTTAAATTATTTTAAAATATTTTTTTCTCCAATGCCTTACCTCATCATCTTTTTCCGACTACCAGGTAATGATTGTGGTTTCTGTTTGAACAGGAATTCTCTAAAGCCCAACACATATCGTTCCATATATTTCTCCCAATTAATTGTGGTAACATCGAACACAAAATTATCGCGATCCTTTGGACTGAGAGTCTGTAGCAAAGCGCACACATTGTCGTCCTTGAATTGCCATTCATGGGTGGCGAAATAATTCAAGCATTCAACGGCTTTGGCGATTTTGTTTTGGATTTTGACAAAGCTGCAAAAAGAAAAAAAAAAACACCAAGGAATCGATTAAGGATCAATATCATCACTGATAACTGTAGAGAATATACTTACATTGGTTTTTTACCAACTAATCGCGCCATTACATCTAATATATAGGCTGGTATATAATGTACAACAAAAGCATTGACAGCATTTATTGTGGGACTGTTGCGTAGCGAGCCACCAGGATACCAGGCACAACCCTCTGTAAAATCGAAAAAATTAAATGTTTTTTGTTGTTGTTTTTTTTTTTATTTGTATCCTTTTGTTCCAACTCACCCAATGGATGTTTGCGCACATGATCAACGGCATAGTTAACAAATTTACCCCACGTAATGGGATGTCTTTGGCCGGTACAACAATTATAAATTAATAAATTATCCGTTTTGTGTGATGCTGTGCGCCATGCAGCCGTTATCATCAAATTAATCACAATATCAACAGGTACCACATCGGCAATGCAATTCTCCTCACAGACAATTGTGCGGAAGATGCCCTTGGCCATGGCCGATAAGAGGCCGGTGGGACCATTTAAATTGTCAATCCAACCGGCAAAGGGTTCATTTAAGCTGGCAGTCACTGTGAATGAGAGAATTAAATTCATTTTAAAATTTTGTAATTTAATATTTTATTGTTTTTGTTGTTACCTATAGATGGCCTCACAATGGCAACTGGAAGATTACCGGCCTCTTTGAGTAGCATATGTTCAGCTAAGGCTTTTGTAAATGTATAAGTATTTGGACGATCACCAATCAATGAGGGGGTAAGCTGAAATACACAGAAAGAAATTCATATTAAAAAATTAGTAAATACTAAATAATTAATTAACATTTGACAAGAATTAATTAATATAATTAATGTTAATTAATAAAATTAATAATAATAAATATTAATTTATTATAAATAAAATAGTAATGTAATATTAATTAATTAAATATTAAACTAAATAATTAAATATTAATTAAATAATATTATTCACTTAAAATTAATAAACGTTATATTAATTAATTAAAAATAATTAAATATAACTTAGTAATAAATTAATCAAATAAAAAATATAAATTAAGTAAAAACAATTAAAACTATACATGAAATAAAACAAATAATTAATTAAATTCAATTACTTAATATAATTTAATTAAATACAATTAATTAATATAAATAAACTGTAATTGGTTAATAAAACATAATTAATTTGAATTAATTATAAATTAAATTAAAATAAATGAACTGAAAATAATTAATATTAATTAAAAATTATTAAAAGAAATGAATTAAAAATTAATTAATATAAATTAATTACAAGTTAATAGATATAAATTAATTAAAAATAATTTAATTTAAATAAATTAATATAAATTAATTAATATAAATTAAATACAAATTAATTACAAATGAATTAATATAAAGTAATTAGACATTAATTAATATAAATTAATTAAACATTAATAGATATTAATTTAAATAAGATATATATATATTAATTAAAAATTAATATAAATTAATTAACAAATTAATATAAATTAATTAAAAATTAATATAAATTAATTAAAAATTAATATAAATGAATTAAAAATTAATATAAATTAATTAAAAATTAATATAAATTAATTAAAAATTAATATAAATTAATTAAAAATTAATATAAATAATTAAAAATTAATATAAATTAATTAAAAATTAATAGAAATTAATTAAAAATTAATAGAAATTAATTAAAAATTAATAGAAATTAATTAAAAATTAATAGAAATTAATTAAAAATTAATAGAAATTAATTAAAAATTAATAGAAATTAATTAAAAATTAAAAGAAATTAATTAAAAATTAGTAGAAATTAATTAAAAATTGATAGACATTAATTAAAAATTAATAGAAATTAATTATAAATTAATTAATAATTAATTGAAAATTGTTTAAAAATTAATTGAAAATTAATTAAAAATTAATTGAAAATTAATTAAAAATTAATTGACAATTAATTAAAAATTAACTGACAATTAATTAAAAATTAATAGAAATGAATTAATTACACATTAATTAATATAAATTAATTAGAAATTAATATAAAAATTAATAATTAACATAAATTAATTAAAAATTAATATAAATTAATTAAAAATTAATATAAATAATTAAAAATTAATATAAATAATTAAAAATTAATATAAATAGAAATTAATTAAAAATTAATATAAATTAATTAAAAATTAATATAAATTAATTAAAAATTAATAGAAATTAACTAAAAATTACTAGAAAAATTAAAAATTGATAAAAAGCAATTAATAGAAATTAATTATAAATTAATTGAAAAAATTAAAAATTAATTGAAAATTAATTAAAAATTAATTGAAAAATTTAAAAATTAATTGAAAATTAATTGAAAAAATTAAAAATTAATTGACAATTAATTAAAAATTAATTGACAATTAATTAAAAATTAATAGAAATTAACTAAAAAAAAATTAATTAAAAATTGATAAAAAGCAATTAAAAAATAATAGAAATTAATTATAAATTAATTAATAATTAATTGAAAATTATTTAAAAATTAATTGAAAATTAATTAAAAATTAAAAATTATTTAAAAATTAATTGAAAATTATTTAAAAATTTATTGAAAAAATTATTATTAAAAAATTAATTGACAATTAATTAAAAATTAATTGAAAATTAATTACAAATGAATTGAAAATTAATTAATAAAATTTCATTAAAAATTAATTAATAGAATTTCATTAAAAATTAATTAATAGACAACAATTAAACATTAATTAATAGAAACTAATAAAAAATGTATTAATCAATAGAAATAACATAATTAAATATAAGTTTATTGATTTTTAACATTCAAAAGTTTACCGATAATAAACTAATTAATTACTTAATTAAGTAGTTAATAAAAATATTAATTAATGTAAAAATAATTAAATATAAAATAATAGCAAATTAATTATATATTGATTAAAATTAAATAATTAAAAATAAAATTAATTAATTTAAATACAAATAAATCAATTAATTAACAAAAAAATATTAATTTAATTATTTAAATAAAAATAAATTAATTAAAAATAATGCAATAAAAATTAAATTATTAAAAACAAATTAATTAAAAAATAATTTATAATAAAACCATAAATTAATTAGTAATTAATAAAATAATAATTAATGGCTAATAAAAAATAATTTATATTTAACTACATGTTGTTAATTAAAATTAAATTTTGATTAAAAAAACATTTATAATTAATTGTAACGAATTACTAATTAGAAATAATTAATTATAAATTACACTTTATTAACTGTATTAATTTTTAATAAATTAATTTATTTCTTGATAAATTTATTAAATTAAGATTATTAAACATTACTTATGTATTAATAAATTCTTAATTTTTCATTAATTAAATGTTATTATGCCTTACCTTATCGAGTGTATCCTCCGGAAGCCAATTAACTAAGGAAATAATATCATCTGGATTATAGGGTGGTGCATATATAACTTCAGATACTTCGGTTCTATCGCAATTGCAATAGGCAGTGGATACATGAATTAGTGCCTAACGGGAAGAATAATAACGAATTTCAAAATCAAGAACTAAATAAAATTTCAAATTTTCGATCTACTTACATCTAAGGACATCATACGATGGCATAATTCAACCAAACGTTTTGTCCCTAACATATTGATTGTAACTGATAATTTGAGCTTTTCATCGAATTTAACAGTGGCAGCTGAATGGAATACAATCGAAACATTGCGACACAATAGAGCCTGTAAATACAAAACCATGTTTCAATTATAATTATTTTCCAAATGAAATTTGGCATTATTTGAACATACCTGATCACTTTCGGATATACCCAATTCTTCGGATGTTATATCGCCTGATATAGGAATTACTTTACTCAAATCCTTTGGTTTTTCTCTTCTTAATTTTTCAAAAAGCTATAAGAAATAGAATATATTATTTGTAATGATTCTCAATTTCTAAAAATGACAATTTTTTAGCTTACCGGTGCCTCCAGCAGTTCATTGAGACGCTGTGATACCTCATGTCCTCGTTTGGGTCGTATCAGTAAATATATATTTTTTATGTCTGGACAAGAACGTAGAAGTTTTTCAACCAAGACCTGAAAAGGATATGAAGAGAAAACAAATATTTTAATAAAGTTGGTTACACAATTATAGATAAATGATAGCCCCTATTATAAACGTAGATCCTTATCCTGAAATCAGATTCCAAAATCCTCCAAATTTTTCTAATCAGCCGAAGTTATTACCCACTTCGGCTGATTAGAAAAATTTGTTTTCCTTTCTTCAGTCCCATGTTGTCAATTAATCGTCAATGTTAATGAAGGGCTTGAGTTATTATCAAGATTCCAGTTATGTTATTATTACCCACACCCAATCCCAACCCAGTCCTTATTTATTACTCGAAGCAAATACAGACCCTGTCCGGTACTTAGTTAGCTGCCTGGCAAGTTTACCCTTATTTATGTGTACTCTTGTCTCTCCAAAGTCTCTATTCTTATTAGTATTAAGCAAGTAACCATGTGAGTGTCTATATCACTATGTGTGTGTGTGTATTTACACTATAAGTATGTGTACATACGTACACACGACGACTACTTAAGAAAGGACCTCATTGTTGTTCCTGAGAGGGTATTTATGTTGTTGGTGCAAACAATTAGAATGTTGATACAACAAAAAAACTGTAAATGAATGAATGACTGAGAGTGGAGAAGGAGAATAAGGAGATTCGAAGTAGGCAGTTCTCTTTTGTTTTTGGACTCCTTTGTTTTTTTTCGTGACGCCTCTATGAAAAATTAATGTTGTAAATAGTGTGGAGGTGTGCGTTGGAAGCACGTAAGGACGGTAAATTTGTGAAGTAATTTTAGAGATGAAAATTGTAAAAAAATTAACACATGGGAATTAATGAAAGGGAATAAAAAAGTAAAGACGGCGATTAGTTAGGCAGTTCCGAACTTTTTGTAGACTCCAAAAATTATATTATGTCATTGTAAATAGCTTGTTAGGAGGTTTATTATTCTTTGTAAAATGAGAAACCGAAACCATAATATGGGGTACCGGTTCAAACATAGCCCTGTATTGTAGGCCAATGGGGATTCGGTTGAAAATGTTATGCAAAAAGGTTTTGTAAACAAAAAAAAAAAACAAAACTCCGAGATGTTAAATTGCAGGCACTTCTATTAATAAATACGCCAAGTATTATAAAAATACCGAAAATGGGACGGAACATTTTAATGGTGTCTATGGTAAAACGTGGACATATAAATATATCCGGTAAATGACAACCACTTCTGCTGGAACCTAGAACCATTAAAATGCTAACTTTCATAAATTTATATGATCTTCGAGTTGTGAAATTACTGTAAAATTCTATATGTGTATTTTAGAGAGCATCTAAAATCGGACGAAATCTTTATATGGGGGCTATGTCAAAACGTAGACCTAGATTTTCATGTTCCTGCAATGAACTCGCCTAGGACCATGAATATGTATAAAAGGGGCGGGACAGTTATATGAGGGCCAAAGATGTGTCGATGTTAATAATTTCTGGTAGGAAGATTTGCCAATCAATAAGAAAAGAAAATATCGAAAATTGAGACGTATCACTAAAGGTGGTCTATACCTAAAGGTAGATCTATATTGACATTTTTTGGAAACAAATGAGAAACCAAAATATCAAACTAGAGCCTCTTCGAATGAAGAATTGTGCTTGGAATCCTCTAATCATCGAATATTGGTAAGTATCATTACATGGGTCTACCTCCATGCATGGACCAATATTGATCATTTTTGGTAGGAAAATATTCTACTCCATGATAATCGAAAATGTAAAATTACAGCATTTTTGTATTGAGAATGTGTTCGAAATTCCTTAAATATTAAAAAATTGGAAGGTACCGCTAAATGGGACTATGCCAAAAGGTGGATCGATATTGATAGTTTTGGTAATATGAATTACTATTCTATGAGAACTGAAAATATCAAATTTGAGCTTCTTCTGATGAAGAAATAAGTCTGAAATTCTCTAAATATCGAAAATCAGGGGTATCATGGTGCTACCATGAATAGGCCAAAATAAATAAAAAAAGATATATAAAATTACAGCATTTTTTTGTGTGAAGAATGGGTTCGAAATTCGCAAAATACTGAAAATCGAGAAGAGTCGATACATGGTAAGACCCCGAAACTTTTGCCAATATTTTTGCTTGGAGATTTCCTATCCAATAAGATCTGAAAGTATAAAATTACAATTATGTCTTTGAAATTCTCAAAATACCTTAATATATTTAATGGTGGACCGATTAATCGCATTATCAATAGGCAGACAAATGGACATGGCTAAATCAAAATCGAGAAGTTGCAAACGGTATGACATATTTAATATGAAATTGAAGGTTATGAAAATTCAAGCTTATAGCTCCGACAACCCTTGAAAAAATCTTAAAAATCTAAGCCAGAAGCTCAGAAGCTCTCTGCCAGCCCTTAAAAAATATTACATAAATATATTACATAGTCCTTAAAAAATATTACATACATATTCTACAGTCTTGGAACGTTTTTCTTTATAACCCCACACTTATAGCTCTGTAGGTGCTTTAAAAACTAGTCTCTAAAACCTAGTCTCTAAAACCTAGTCTCTAAAAAAAACTTGTCTCTAAAAACTAGTCTCGAAATATCCACGCTTAGCCTTTCTAGTCCTTGAAAAAATATCATTAACAAATCCGGCTTATAGCCGTTTTAGTCCCTGCTCTAGTAGTCCATCAAAGAATAATATTTAAATATGTCCCGCGTATAGCTGTGATTGACCTTTTTTTAAAATCCAACCTTGAGATCTTGATAGCCTTTGAAATATTATTTTTTTACCAAATTTCTAGGTTATGGCTCCGTTTATAGTCTTTAAAGATATTCTTTAAGAAATCAAAGCTATGGTTGTCCTTGAATAAGCTATTTTTCAAACAAAAAAAAAAAAAAAACAATATAACACAAAATTAATTTCCATCTTGACAAATCCTTTAAATAATGCTCTTTAAAAAAAATCCAGTCTAAAGGCGCTTTAAAAAATATTTCTTAAAAATCCGAACTTTAATCTACGTTAGACCATTACAACCCACGAGTATATCTGTAAGATACCTTTAAAACATCCCAACCCTGCTAATCTTTCAATAAATACTATTTAGAAAGTACAAGCTTCTGGGTCTGATAGTCCTTGAATGAATTTTCTTGACAAACCCGTTCATAAAGATGCTTGATAATCTCAATAAGTCTGTTTTGTAGCCATGTAGTGCAGTTGATGTACTACAAAAACTTTTCTTTAAAAATCCACACCTATAGCTCCTCCAAAAATATTCATTACAAAACTTTAAAAAATCTAAGCTTATAGATTCTCTACCTTTTTAAAAATCGACGCTTATAGTTCTATCAGGTTTTTAAAACATATTTTGTAAAAATCCAAGCTTATAGAAGTCCTACTTAAAAATTCCAGCTCTACTAGCCCTTTCAGCAAATTTCTTTGAAAAATCCATGCTTAGAGCTCTGCTTATATTCAAAAAAATATATATTTCAAAACGCTTATAGCTCCGAAGAGGCTAAAAAATATATTCTTTATAACTTCAAGTTTTGGAGGAGTTTAAAAATATTTTTTAGAAATCTATGCCCTAAAATGCCCATGCTTATGCTCTAGTTCTTGAGAAAATACATAAAAATCGCGCTTATAGTTTTGCTAATTAATTCAATTTATAATTCAAAACTTATTGTTCTAATAGTCCTTGAACATTTTTTTCTTAAGAAGTCAGTATTATAGCTTTAAAGTTGATTCTAAAAAAAATTCCTCTCAGGTCTGCTAAACCATTTATTTTAAAATCGCACTTAATTAATAGTCCCTAAAATATTCTCTAAAAGTATTCATTAGTCCTTCACAATATAATCCCCCCTACTCTAATTGCCCCCCTTTGCCCAACTATTTCGAAATTCACAACAAAATACAATGACACAATTTGATTTATTTGAACTTCACTTCTGCACCCCAACCAACCTCCATAATTATTTATTTTGTTTCAATATTCACCACCCTCACCTATCAAAGCTGAAACCTCCCCAACAATTTTATTGTCCGAATACGCTTCTGCTGTGTTAAAACAATTTTAAAAATTTATAACTAAAACAATTTGCATTTTGAGCGACCGATGGGTGGTAGACTGCTCGCTGCCATCCGTCTACACCTAAGCTAATCGTTAGCACGGACATACACACAATGAAATCGTCAGTCAGTTACTCAGTTACTCGGTCACTCTGTTAGTCAATAATACACAGTCATTAGCTGTAATAATTACAGGTTGTATAACACATTGTTGTATTTGCCTGAACTCGTGCACATGATGATATCCTGGCCATAAAAAGGAAACCAAAGGGAAATATTTGTATATCTAATAGACTGCCAGTAAATATGTGGGTATTTCTTATGTATGTATATATATATGGTCAATAACATTTGTTGGGGGAGTTGTATGTGGGTTGGTGTGGTGAAGTTCTTGGGAATCGAAATGATTTTCTAAAAAATGGGGTATGCCTATGCAGTGACTAAAGGAACTAATTTGTGATTGATTTTCTTTATTAAAGGGAGAAAACATTTTGGGAAATGAAATGTCTTCGAAGATTTGAAATTGACTGTGTATTTAAGTAGTGTCTCAGTGGAAGATGTATGAAATTGTCAATGTTAGAATAGTATTTGAATATATAGTCGAAATTGGTTATAACGACACATAAGTTATAAAGAAGTTATTCAAAAGTTCCTAAACAAAGATTTGTCCTTTATTCATCTGGAGTTCGTTAGCAGTGGGTTCTGGTCTTGCTATCCCGTCTGCTCTTAATTTCCATTTCCATTGTGGTCGAGCTTTCATGCGATTTTTTTCTCCTTTGAGTATTTTTTAATATATCCAACGAATATTACTTTTAAATAATTAAACTTTAGTCCAGGTCAAACTTCACATCGAAAAAAATAAAAAATGGGTCAATCCCCTTTTCGTAACATATAAAGGGTCTTTGGTGCATTATTTACCTTAAATCGGACGAAAATATATATGGGAACTATATCTAAGTCTGAACCGATTTTCTGGAAACTTAACGCACATCATTCTAGACCTAATTCATTACGCTGTGCCAAATTTCGTGCAAATATAAAGATATATAGGGACTTTGGTGGACCATTTACTTTAAATCGGACGAAAATATATATGGGAGCTATATCTAAATCTGAACCGATATTCAGGAAACTTAACACACATTATTCTATACCTAAGTCATTACGCTATGCCAAATTTCGTGCAAATCGAAAGATATTTAGGGACTTTGGGGCACCATTTACCATAAATCGGACGAAAATATATATGGGAGCTATATCTAAATCTGAACCGATTTTTTCCAATTTCAATAGGGTTCGTCCTTGGGCCAAATAAGTGACCTATGCCAAATTTCATCCAAATCGGATCATAAATGCGACCTGTACTTTGTTTACAATTTAACATCGACAGACAGACGGACGGACGGACATGCATAAATCGACTCAGAAAGTGATTCTATGCATATTCTAAAAAGGGAACCATGGGTCTATCTTTTTTCCTTTCGCCTGTTACAAACATATGCACAAAGACATAATACTCTGTACCACAGTGTGGTGAAGGGTATAAAAAACTTACACCACTTTCACAATTACCGGTGCGAATAATAAACGATTTTAGGCAATTTACATTTAAAATACATTTAAATTATGATTGAAAGAGCTACCACCATAGAAAGAGTTATCTATATATGGTTGTATGTCGGTTATCAAAATTTTGCATCTTGTTATGATTTTATTTATCCGGAAATTTATATAATTTCTGTTTTGTTTTTTAATCTATTATGGTGTGTAGATCTTTAAATTTACATAAAGTAATAAATTATTTTTTAATTATAACGGGTTTAAAAGAGTAAAATTGTTGGCATGATAACAAAGAAATGATAAGAGTCTACTATTAGACAATTTTTGATCGTGGATTTGCTTGGCATTTTTTTTTATACCCTTCACCACACTGTGGTACAGGGTATTATGTCTTTGTGCATATCTTTGTAACAGGCAAAAGGAATCGTGGTTCATTTTGAGAATATGCATAGAATCACTTTCTAAGTCGATTTACGCATGTCCGTCTGTCCGTCCGTCTGTCCATGTTAAATTGTAAACAAAGTACAGGTTGCATTTATTATTCGAATTGGATGAAATTTGGCACAGCTCATTCATTTGGCCCAAGGACGAACCCTATTGAAAATGGGAAAAATCGGTTCAGATTTAGATATAGCTCCCATATATATTTTCGTCCGATTTGAGGTAAATGGTGCACCAAAGTCCCTAAATAGCTTTCGATTTTTACGAAATTTTGCACAGTGTACTGAATTAGGCCTAGAATGGTGTGTGCTAAGTTTCTTGAAAACGGTTCAGATTTAGGTATAGCTCCCATATATATTTTCGTCCGATTTAAGGTAAATGGTGCATCAAAGTCCCTAAATATCTTTCGATTTGCACGAAATTTGGCACAACGTACTGAATTGAGTCTATAATGATGTGTGTAAAATTTCTTGAAAATCGGTTCCGAGCTCCCATATATATGTTCGTCCGATTTCACGTAAATGGTGTACAAAAGTCCCTATATATCTTCCGATCTGCACGAAATTTATCATTGCATACTGACTTGAGTCTAGAATGATGTGTGTAAAATTTCTTGAAAATCGGTTCCGAGTTAGATATAGCTCCCATATATATGTTCGTCCGATTTCACGTAAATGGTGTACAAAAGTCCCTATATATCTTCCGATCTGCACGAAATTTATCATTGCATACTGACTTGAGTCTAGAATGATGTGCGTAAAATTTCTTGAAAATCGGTTCCGATTTAGATATAGCTCCCATATATTTTCGCCTGATTTAATTTTAATTTTTTAATTGTGAACGAAATTTCACATAGCTTACTGAATTGAGTCTAGAATGATGTATGTAATTTTTTTTTTTTGAAAATTGTCCGATTTTAAGACCCAAAGTTAAGACGATTGCACAATTTTGCACAACGTACTAAGTATGCGCAATATAATATGTGACAAGTTTTGCTAAAATCAGTTCGGATTTAGATATACCTCCCATATATATTTTCTTCCGATTTTAAATAAATGGTGCACCATAAACTCAAAGTAAGGCCGATTTACACAAAGTAGTATAGTTGTATAGACAAGTTTTGTTGAAATCAGTCCAGATTTAGATATAGCTCTCATATAGTTTCGTCCGATTTTAAGTGGGACCCAAGGACCCAAAATATGTCAATTGGGAACAAAACGTGCACCAAACTCTTCATGTTTTTCAGAATAGAATG
Source organism: Musca vetustissima (assembly GCF_032173495.1). Classification (NCBI taxonomy): domain Eukaryota; kingdom Metazoa; phylum Arthropoda; class Insecta; order Diptera; family Muscidae; genus Musca; species Musca vetustissima. Next base: position 81,242 of record NW_026884223.1, read on the forward strand.
ACGTAATTGCGTGTTACTTGGGCTTTAAATATTCAATCAGAAAACAATTAATTGTCATTATTAGTGATTCTATTGTTTGTGCATTTTCTTGTCATTGTTGTTTTTGTTTTATTCCTCTTTGTTTAATTGTTATTTAAATAACACACATACAAAAAACCATTAATCGTTGATTACATTTTACACTTTAACAACTTAGAAAAGACAAATACAGTCACTCACTCACACACCACGCCAAATCAATATCTAATTCAAATACCCTTACACCCTATTAACAACCCCTCAAATTACTCTTTTTTGTTGTAGTTGTGGTCAAGAGGTTATTCATTGTAACCCGTCATAATAATGGATATCTGTCAATTACACCAATAAAAAAACAACGTAATTGAACGCTCTAACACAAAATAAGCTCTTGACGAATGGGTGTTGGAGGGTGTCGAATGAAAGTCTGAATAAAAGATGTTTGTGGCCGATATAAAAGTAGATAGTTTCTTTTCGATATGCACAGTAATGGATACTGGCAATAGCTACCAATCACCACCACCTGTATGGAGGGTAAATGACATTACACGAGGTGATTAGTAGGTGGTATATTGAACAAAAATTCGAATAATTTTGATTGTGTTAATTTGAAATATGGATATGTGAAGGATATCGATATACCATTCATGAGGTAATTGAGACAAAGGAGTCAGATGTGAAAAAAATCTGTTGATAAGCAACAGATTGTGGAAATATGTTTTTAAAAGTCCATGCTTACAGCTCAAATAGTCCACCCAAAATGCTGCGAAAAAGACAGTTTCTTAAAAAATATTCTTTACAAAATCTCCTTCTTAAATCCTTGAAAATAATCTTTTTTTTAAAAAACCAACCTCTGCTGTTGCTTGAAAAATATTCCAGCCCTTTAGAAAATATTCTATTTTTTAATCGACGCTTGTATCTATGCTAAACCTTGAAAAATATTCTGTAAAATTATTTTAAAAAAATCCATGCTTGTAGTTTTGCTAGTCCTTGAGAAATATTATTTAAAAAATCCATGCTTGTATCTATGTCCTAGTCCTTGAAAATATGATGTATTTGTTTTTTAAATTCACGCTTGTGGCTATGCTAGTCCTTGAAAGAATCCGGTAATTTTTTTCCTTGAAAAAATGCTTTAAAATCCACGAATGTAGTTATACTAGACCTTGAAAAATACTCTTTAAAAGCCTAGGCTTCTTAATGTGCTAATCTTTAAAAATCCATGCTTACGGCACTGCTAGTCCTTGAAATGAAATTATTAAAATATTTGCGCTTAGTCCTTGTAAAAAAATCTGCACGCCCTAGAGAAAATATTTTTAAATAACCCTGCAAAATTAATACGGCTATGCAGGATAACTTTAAGTGGCACAAGGTCAGCAGTTAATCAGTTTTGAAATTCAGAGAAGGATTGTGATGGCCAACAGATGCTCCTATGGTCTAAGTAAGCAGCTTATAAACAAGGCCACCTCCCTCCAGACCAAACTCACACTTTACAGCTCTTGGGGTGTTTGAAAGAACAATTATCCGAAAGATCTACGGGCTGAAATTTCTTAAGACCAATAGGCGTGGATTTTATAAAGAAATTTCTTAAGACCAATAGGCGTGGATTTTATAAAGAAATTTCTTAAGACCAATAGGCGTGGATTTTATAAAGAAATTTCTTAAGACCAATAGGCGTGGATTTTATAAAGAAATTTCTTAAGACCAATAGGCGTGGATTTTATAAAGAAATTTCTTAAGACCAATAGGCGTGGATTTTATAAAGAAATTTCTTAAGACCAATAGGCGTGGATTTTATAAAGAAATTTCTTAAGACCAATAGGCGTGGATTTTATAAAGAAATTTCTTAAGACCAATAGGCGTGGATTTTATAAAGAAATTTCTTAAGACCAATAGGCGTGGATTTTATAAAGAAATTTCTTAAGACCAATAGGCGTGGATTTTATAAAGAAATTTCTTAAGACCAATAGGCGTGGATTTTATAAAGAAATTTCTTAAGACCAATAGGCGTGGATTGCGTCAACGGTGTATATCGGCGTCGAATGAACCACGAGCTTTACAATTTATACGCGGACATCGACATAGTCAGTCGTATTGAACTGCAGCGACTACGGTGGCTAGGTCATGTTGTGCGAATGAATGGGGATGCCCCAATTCAAAAGGCATATAAAAGAAAGCATACTGAGGGGAAGGCCACGAATTAGATGGAAAGACCAATTAGAAATCAATATGTTGGAACGCGTTCTTTCAAATTGGAGGAGATGCGCACAAGACCAACGCGCTTGGACATCGTTTTTAATCCCGGCTTATGGAACAACCGTTCTGTAACAAGCCAGCTAAGTACGTAAGTACAATAATAAACCAATGAGTGGAGCAGTATAGTCGGACTGGGCCGACCATACGATACCCTACACAACTACCACGGAACTCTAAATTTCTGTGAATGTTTATTTCGAGCCTGGGTAATATTTCGTTATATTTACACCCTCTTGCCCGATTAGAGGTCAACAGCACCTCTTCCTTACACTGACATATATTCCGAATATTACTAATATTCACTACAGCCCATCTAGATTCCCTTAACCATGTTGTGCTGTGATGTTCGGCTTGTAATTGTGGCCTATAGATCGACTCGAAAAAAAAATATATAACTTTTCGGTCCACTTCATCTCAAAATTATTACCTGATCATCACCGAAAATTATATACGTTGTCCTTGGCCATAATTGGAATCTTATGAAAAAATTCAAAGGAATGAGCACTATATTTCCGCCCTCTAGTGTGGTAATGGGTTACTAAATAATATCTGAATAAGTAAGCACCTGTAAATATTTTAGTGTAACTCCCACATTCGAGCACATACGACAATATAATTGGTATCAATTTAAAAGCCAACCACTCCTCTTGGATAAACTATCAATTTCTCGGGTCTATGTCCTTCAGGAGTAAATATATACGCCGTAAAATACAAATTTTATAATTTTTCACACAAAAGTATAGATCCATTTGACCCGCAAAAAATCGAGATGTTTGGGCCATAATTGCGGCGTCTGTAGCGACCAGAAAAACTGACAAAAATAAAATTTTTGGTCCATTTCATCCCCTAAATTTTATCCGATCTTTTCCAAAAACAATATAGGTTTTCATTGGCCAGAGCCCATCCTACATGCAAAATTTCGTGAAGATTGGTCCATAACTGTGGCCTGTATCGTGTTTACAAATTATAATGGACAGACGGACGGACACACATGTCTAGATCGACTCAGATAGTCGAGATATGACGATCGGTATACTTATATTCTCTGCTAGTCCTTGAAAAAATTTAACCGCAATCGGAGAAGTACGTATATCTAATACCGAATCGCTCGATGGGGCCGAATCCCTCTGACTAAACACTAATAAAGTTGGTCCGATATTAGATAGAGTCCTCACATAATGGTACCCATAACCTTCGTTATTTTGAGGACTTTCGACATGTTCTCAATCGAGTCTGCTCTCAGTTGATATTTGAGTTCTCATTGGATCTTTGGGTAAAGCTCCCATAAAAAGGTCCAGGCATGCAATTTGCAATCGATGTGACAATATTTTTGCATTACAATGTGAGTAAAATTTACCCAATTTTCAAACTTCAGTGTCTGTAGTTTGGTATTTCGTTTTCTCCTAACAGCAATTTTCTATACCAAAGTCCCCAAATACAGTCCCAATCGGTTTTAGGTAATTTTTATGTTCGCCCAGTGGTAGAGAGTTTACTTTATCTATACAAACATAAATTGGTCTTCCCTGTTATTTGCTGCATAATTTAAATTCCTTTAAAAATGTCCTCTATATCCTTCCGACATTTTGACTAGGACATCTTAAGAATTGTAATATTTTCTTATTATTTTTTTTTTTGTTTCGTTATATTGTTTAGTTTCAAGGTTTTCAAGTTCATGTCACATGCCGAGACATGATAGGTAGCCTACAGAGCAAAAGTTTCTAACAAGACAAAGGATATCTTGTTTTCAATAACATGTCTCCGGCAACAATTTGTGTGTGTTTCCTTTTTAGCCTTATTTTTTGTATAACAGAAAAAAGTGATTTTCCAAGTGATTGCATTTTTTAAACCCTGCTATGCAAATAGAAAGAAGATGAAAAAAGAAAAAACAAAACAACAGGAAAACATGTTTTAGTAATACTATTCTCTGTTTATACATCAAAAATGATTCAAAAAAATATTAAAAATATAAAACAAAATGTGATACAGAACAAAAAACAGATTAGATAGCAAGGAAGGATTTGGTCCCCCCATACACAGATTTGACTAAAATAAGACATAACTACTAAAATCTACTCAGATACCAGCTTATATTTTATATTTACTATTTATGTTTATATATATTCATGCTAATCTCATTGAAGAGCATCCATTCTCTGTTGTCTGTAGTTCGTCTCCGGCCCCCAAAACTATTATAGGCTTTGTTGTTATTATCCGTATTCATATCGAAAAAAATGGCATTTCGAAACAACCAAACAGCCAGCCAGTTAGCCAGCATCAGACGACAACAACCATAGTTGCACTGTGTCACTATATAATAACAACCCTAGTAGTTAAGGAAAAATAATACCCAAATAACAACAACAAAGTCTATAAATAATACAACAACGTTTGTACTTAGCCAGAAGTACAAATATTTTGTTTGTTTTTGTAAATATTCATTTACAAAACAAAGTCCATCAACTAATAGGAAATTTACTTTTGGCAAGCCGGCGAATGATTTGGGGCTAGAAATGGAAAATCGTGAGTCATAAATGAACTACAAATGTTGGCATTATAGTTGTTGTTATTTAGTTTTGTTGTAATGGAATTTAAAAATATAATTTAGGGTGGAAATTTAAACATTTTATGAAGATCCTGTAAAGGACTCAAGGGGTGCTATTTATACCCTTCACCACACTGTGGTACCCTGTACCACAGTGTGGTGCATATGTTTGTAACAGGCAAAACGAAACGAGATAGACCCATGGTTCCTTTTGGGAATATGCATAGAATCACTTTCTGAGTCGATTTATGCATGTCCGTCCGTCTGGTGTTAAATTGTAAATAAACTACAGGTCGCATTTATTATCCGAATTGGATGAAATTTGGCATAGGTCACTTATTTGGCCCAGGGACGAACCCTATTGAAATTGGGAAAAATCGGTTCAGATTTAGATATAGCTCCCATACATATTATCATCCGATTTAAGGTAAATGGTGTACCAAAGTCCTTATATATATTTCGATTTGCACGAAATTTAGCTTAACGTACTGAATTGAGCCTAGAGTGGTGTCTGCCAAGTTTCGTGAAAATCGGTTCAGATTTAGATATAGCTCCCATATATAGTTTCGTCCGATTTAATGTAAATAATGTACCAAAGTCCTTTTATATCTTTCGGTTTCCACGAAATATGGCATAGTGTACTGAATTAAGTCTAGAATGACGTGTGCCAAGTTTTGAGAAAATCGGTTCAGATTTAGATATAGCCTATATATATTTTCGTCCGATCTAAGTTAAATGGTGTACCAATGTCTCTATATATCTTTCGATTTGCACGAAATTTGGTATAGCCTACTGAATTAGGTCTAGAATGATGTGTGCTAAGTTTCGTGAAAATCAGTTTAGATTTAGATATAGCTCCCATATATAGTTTCGCCCGATTTTATGAAAATAGTGCACCAAAGTCCCTAAAAATCATTTGATTTGCACGAATTTTGGCATAGCGTGTCGAATTAAGTCTAGAATGACGTGTTTTATGTTTCGTGAAAATCGGTTCAGATTTAGATATAGCTCCCATATATAGTTTCGCCCGATTTTAGGTAAATGGCCTGCCTAGGTCCCTATATATCTTTCGATTTGCACGAAATTTTGTATATTGAATTAGGTCTAGAATGATGTGTGCTATGTTTCGTTAAAATCGGTTCAGATTTAGATATTGCTTCCATACATAGTTTCGTCCGATTTTAGGTAAATGGTGCATCAAAGTCTCTGAAAATCATTCAAGTTGCATGAATTTTGGCATAGCGTATTGACTTAAGTCTAAAATGATGTGTACACCTCCTATATATATTTTCGTCCAATTTTAAGTAAATTGTGCACTAAAGATCCACAGTTATGCCGATTGTCACACTGAAATTACTGAAATTAATAAAAATTAATCTTTGGCAAGTTTGCTTCAAATCGGTTCAGATATAGATATTCCGTAGCTTCCATACATAATTTCGACTTATTTATGTTAATTCTACACAAAATAATCAATAGGTGTCTGATTGAGATTACATTTTAAACAGTGCAGCATACCGAATAGCGTGTGTCAAGTTTGCTTTAAATCGATTTACACAAATCTGTCCCACTGTGCGCAAACGATGCTAAACTTGCCCAAATGAAATGAAATTTAGTATAGGTTCCAGAAAGACATGAACATCACATATTTAAGTTCGTTCAATTTCATGTCAAAATTCCTTCAAAAAGGCGACGTCTTTTCGGATACATTTGTAGAATATACCCAAAGTGGTGAAGGGTATAATATAGTCGGCCCAGTCCGACTTTACTACTTTCCTTACTGGTTTTTATTGATTTAATCTATACTGGGTATTTCTATTTAAAAAAACCATACATCTAGGGTCCCCGACGAATATTTCTCTGCACCAAATGGTAGAAGGTATCAGAATATTGTATATCTAGATGTAGATAATTCGCTGGTTGCCTAAACATTTTTTGGAATTTTTAAATCCAAATGCGTAAATAAATCTGTAATATTTTTTCTTAAATTTTCCCATATTGTCAACCGTAGCCCATTTTCTTCTGCATACATTGTATGCTCAAATTTGTGGCTTCTTGGTATATTTAGTGTTAGTCATTTTGCTATGCCTTTTTTTCTTTAATTTTTTTTTTTTTGCTTATATCTTGTTGTTGTTGCTTCACAATTATCATTACCAGCCTATAATGTTGATGCTTGCTTGGCAGGCAGGCCGACTGGCTGATGTTGTTGTTTACCATGTTAACATTTCCCATTGATGTTAACTTAAGTGTCATAACAAGGAAATCTTGAATAAAAAGTGATATACAAACATGTGCACACACTCACATACAAACACACTTACAGATATGGCTTAAAAGTTAAACATTGAAAAGAAAAAGAAGAAAAAAAATCTGTCAACTACAAACATTTAAATTTCAATATTATCGATACTTTTCTGGGATGTCTGTACTTAAATACAGACAAATTGCGATGCATGAAGAGATAACAGTGTATGTGTTAGACTCTCACACACGTGGGTCTCAATTGCGGAATTCTTGTTAAGTCGGAATAGGAAGGAAGTGCTTTCTGTTTTGGATTGAAGTTTAAAGTCAATAGATTAATGGAAAATTAAAGAAGTAACAAAAATATTAAAATTATTTCAAGACAAGAGAGAAGAGCCTATAGTCGGATGGAGTCGAGAGTGCGAAACCCTATACCTATAAAGAAATATATATAGAAAAAATAAAAATGTTTTAAATTCGACTGAGATATAGTTCCTCGAACTATACGTGGCGGATATTTAAAAGAATATTTTTAAGGACTACAGGTGCAGATTTAAATAAAAAAATTGGATTGTACAATTATGTTGAAACTATCTTCAGTTCTGACAGAATATCCCACATAACGGGGAGACCATTTATATTGCAAAACTAAGGAAGCTATTGGAAAAGTAAGGAAAGTAGTAAAGTCGGATTGGGCTGACTATATGATACCCTTCACCACTTTGGTATATTCTACAAATGTATCCTAATAGACGTCATCTTTTCGAAGGAACATCGACATCTATATGTGAACCGACTAACAGCAATCCATACATATATTCGGCATGCAGTACAGTACTCCATATATTCGGCATGCAGTACTGTTCAAAATTTAATCTCAATCAGACACCCGTGCGAAATATATATGTCTATGTTTGCATATGCACCAATTTCAACAAAACGCAACAACGTTATTCTAGTCTCAATTTCGTATCAATCGGACATAAAATCGTACGAAAAAATATATAGGGAGTATTCCTAAATCCGAACCGATTTTCACGAAACTTAGCACACATCATTCTACACTTAATTCATTACGCTATGCCATATTTCGTTTAAATCGAAAGATATTGGATGTACAATTAACCTTTTTTTCTGCAAGGAGGTTTGTTTACATCTTATAAGGTTAAAAACTTTATATATTATAGGGTCAACAGTTTTTTGAGATCGAATGCATGTTTCATATAAGGCCATCTAGCCAGGATAAAATACTTTTGATGGATATGCATACATAAAATGCAAAGTGACTGATTTATGTTCTGTCTCACGAATTCTATCATTGAAATCTTGAATCGACTTTGTTGAGATGTCGACGTAGAACTTAAATCAAAAAACCTTCGGCCATAAAAAATAATTAATCCAGCCTCGATAAGGCAATTCTTTCAACTGTAACTGTTAAACTAATTCCACACCAAGCACTCACACGTTGAGAATGCAGAGGCATTTCAACAACAACTCTAGGGGTTTACTAGCCCCGTTTCGTGACAATTTTGTTCGTTGACCTATACATCGGTGTGGAAATGGGCTTTATCATCATTTTCAGGCATTAATCAATAAATTTATAGAGTGTGTACGTTGGGCGCCACCCAAAATTTTATTTCAAAATGTACTTCTCGATTAAATTTATTTAATTTCTATGCAATATAGAGGATAATGTCTATTAAAATTAAATCAGCAAAGTAAAGCCGCTGTTCTGATTTCACATTTAGTAATCATACAGGTGGGCACACAAAGTTTCATTAAAAAATAAAAGCATACCAATAAATACAAAAAAATGGTAATATTGAAAATAAAAATCTCGATTTAATTGTAATAATGTTCTTTTTTGTATAATAATAATTTTTAATTAGAATAAATTACCATTTCATATATAAACCACATAATGAATATTGAGAGTATTGTCAGCAATATTATTCCCATCATAATCACAAATATCATCATGTGGTAGTGCATTTTTATTTTGTTGTAATAAATATTTTTCTCTCTGCCTCTCTCTTTCACTATTTATATATTTTTCCACTAAATAATAGTTAAAAAAATCCAACTATTCACACATTCGTATATGAAGAGGACATACACAAATGTATGCCCGTGTGTGAGTTTGCAGATTCAATGGTTTTTTTCTTTATAGACTTTTATTATAGTTCTCAAATGTATTATAAAAAATGTGCATAGAAAAAAGTGAACTATTTTTAGAACAACTAAAAGTTGTATTGCATTGTATTCGCATTTTGTTGTACAACAACAATAATAGCAACAACAACTAAATATAACAAAGAAGGAGACAACAAAAAAGTACAAAACACACAAATGACGATGCCTTTTAGCAATGATGATGAACATGGGACACAATAAAAATTGTTGACTAACTGACTGAGTAGCACTACTACTAACAAGTTTTGTTGTTGTTATTATTATTTATGTTGTATACAAGAGGGAGCGTACATATTTCAAAATATATATAAAACAGCGACTGAGGTTGGGAATTGTATTCAGGAGGCACACTGCTTCTTTTTTTAATAAGGATGTAAATTCGGAATTTATAAGAGGGTTTGTATCATATCCCATAGTATATAAACGCCTATTCCGGGCGAGTTCTGTACACACTGCTCCTTTTTTTAATAAGGATGTATGTAACCGCATATTCCGGGAGAGTTCTGTACAGATGGGGTCCATTTTTACCCAAAATATATTTCAAACAAATTTGGCTAGGTTTTTGTAAGTTGAATTTTATAAGATGACTAGCATATACTCGCTACTTCGTTAGCGAATGTTGGATGTATTTAAAACCCTAAACCGACCATTATTAAAATTTTAGAACCAATTAGTACATATGTTCTCTTTAGTACGTTTTTCAAATCTACCTCTATATCTCAACCCTACACACCCATTCCGACCGCAACATAAATCTACCTCTATACTAAATTTGGTGTCATTTTTTCTCCTTGTACTCAAATCAAATATAGCTTCACCCAAATCCAAATTGAGTATCAGTTAGTGCACAATAATATAAATTTCCATAACTACCTACTTTAACAATCATAAGTACGAATTCCCACATACCCCTATCTTAATTTCAGAATTCTATCGGTTCACCTAAATCAAATTTGTATCAAATTTAGTAGTACCAAACTTCATGATTCGACCTCTAAAGGTTCACCTAAATTCGAAATTTACCAAATTTAGTTCCATTTAACACACATTAATATAAATGTCCATAAGTACCCACCTCAACCATCAAACAGAAATCTTATAACCGATTTCATTTCCATTGCTTTTCATTACCATATACTACATATAATCCAATGAAAAGCTTATTTGCCCAATTTCAGTATTCCAAATAGTATAAAATTTTGTACATCGAAGTTTCATGATTCCAAATTTATGGGTTGACCCACAATTCAAATTGTACCGAATTTAGTACACAGTAATACGAATTTCCAAAATTTCCTACATACCCCAATCATACACCCCCGCAGTGACCCTAAATCCATGTTTCAGGATTCAAACTCTATCGGTTCACCCACAATTCAAATTGTACCAAATTTAGTACACAGTAGTAACAAATTTCCAAAACTACGTACATATCCCAATCCTAAACTCCGACTGTAATGTTAATATCAATTTTCAGGATTCCAGCTCTATTTGTACCTCCAAAATAAATGTGTACCAAATATAGTACCATATAGTACTTTTCGTACACATGAGTACTCGGTTTCAAAACCATCTCCTTATATCGATCCTACTTCCCAACCCTAATTCGCATTCCAAATTTCATGCTACAGAATTGTACCAAATTTAGTACATTTCGGATAGTTGTAGTTCGAATTTCCAAAAACTTTGGTACATCTATCCTACACTCCATCAACGACCACCAAAAAAATTTCAGAGTTCTAGCTCCACTGGTTCGCCAAATACAAATGGTATCACATTTAGTATTTTTTTGTACTTTTCGTACCGTTCTAGTACGAATTTCCAAAAACCCAGCCTTATCTGTCACATTTGGATCAAGAGTGACCCTCACCCAAAATTTCAAGATTCTATCTTCAGCCGTTTCGTCTGGGCGTTGATGAATCGTTAAATCAGTCAGTCAATAACTTTACTCTTTTATTAGTATAGATGAATCAGAATTCACCTTGTTTGGCGTTTCATTATTTATATAAAATTTATGTTTTCCATTTTTTGTTTTGTTTTTGCAAAATAGTCAGGCGTAATCCCAGTTCGTTATTTTTATAAAAATATTTTCTTTATATAAATAAGCCCATTTTCACCAAAAATAAATTCAACTTATTTTTTTTTTGAAAAATATGCAATTAATACCAGTTTTAATCCAATTTTGGTCGACATTTGCCCCCATGTGCTAGGCCCAAGACACATACAAACATCAGTATCCCCCTCTCCCTCTGTTTGTGATTAGTATTTGTTTTCACATAAAATTCCAGCCTCTCATTCTTATGCATATGTTTTTTAAGACTAGGGCACCAAATACCTCTATACTCCCAATTAATGTAGAGTAACATTCCCCACTCCCACCCAAATGACTATCAAAACTAAGCCACTAAATATTTTCTACACTCCCATTATTACAGAGTATTAATGTCTCTCCCACTCTCCCCTCCATTTGATTATTAAGACTAGGCCACTAAATATTTTCTATATTCCCATTAAATGTAGAGTAACAATCTCTCTCACTCTCTCCCCTCGTAATGATAATCAAGACTAGGCCACTAAATATTTTCTATACTCCCATTAAATGTTAAAGAATAGCAACAACAACATCATCATCTATTTGTAACACACATCAGAGACTCTCGTGCTTGTTGTCATCTATTCTCGTGTTATAAATTAACTTTACTACTTGCCACTCGTGTTGCTGTGCTTCTTCTTCTACTCCCCATCGTGCCTTAGTTGGTTGACTCTGCCTTATTGTTATTATTGTCACAATCGTGTTTTCTTTTGCAAAGAATTTTTGTTTATTTTAAGGATTTATTAATGCGAGCGAGAGAGAGAGAGGGAGTGAACGGGAGATAGAGAGCGAGGCCACGGGAGAAATAGATTTAGTGAATAAAAAAGAGACGCCTAAGGAACATTCAGGTATAATTCATGTGTTTTTCTTGTTGTTGTTGTTTGCTTTCTTTCAAGAGGTTGGTTTCATTTATTATTATGATGATATGTTGTGGTCGTTGTTGTTGTTATTATTATTGTTGTTGTCGTATTATTGTATTGTATGACTGTCAAATTTGCTGCGAATCCATGGAGACACATATTTCTTTAGGTTATTTACAAAATCTTCTATAAGTAGTAGTAGTAGCTTGGCATATTTCCGAGAGTTCTTGTTGTTTTGGGTTTGCTTTCTTTATGTTGTTGTGGTTGAGGGGATGAGCGATGATGTAGTTATTGTTATGAATGTAGGGTGGATATCTGACAAATGCACAGTAGTTAAAAAGAGGCATTTTTTCGGAGGCGTATGAGGAATGGAAATAATAATATTACGCATACGTCCTCAATAGCACGAGAAGTAATTCAATCAGTTTGGATAGATTTTTAAAATATTTTAAAGGATTTTTTGTATTTTTTTATGTTTTATATTAAAATATTGTCATTCAAATTATTGAATAATAAAAAAAATGCAAGGAAAACAGACATTTCATATAGCTAAATAAGTAAAGAGAGAGATTAAAAGTACAGTCGAATCTTTTGTGACGACACCCTTGTTAACGACATATCAGTTGTACAGCTTTGCACGCCATTTCCACACACATAGCAGAAGGACTCAACCAGAACAGGCCGTGTAACAGGACAGTCATGGTGGCGCTAGACCTATCAAAGGCATTTGATACCGTCGGTCACGCCATGCCGTTCGAGGACGTCGAGAGAACAACTCTCCAGCCAAGTTTGAAACGTTGGATCGTGAACTATATGTGATGACGCCAGTCGTACGAATTCAGAGACAGGAAATCGAAGGCCCGAAGAGTTAAACAGGGAGTTCTCTAAGGAGGGGTAATATCTCCGGAACTGTTTAACCTCCACCTCTCTGGAATTCCACGCCCACCGTACAGCATAGAGATCGTAACATATGCGGATGATTGTACGATTATGGCGTCAGGACCTAAAATTTATGACATTTGCGAGAGGCTGAACCACTATCTCGTGGATATCGCAGACTTTTTCTGGTCGAGGATTATGAAAATATCCGCCACTAAGACAACGGCCACACTGTTTACCACATGGACAGCGGAGGTGCGGCTATCTTTGGATGTGCAAGTCGAGGGGTTCACAATTCCGACCACTAATTAACCCAAGGTTCTAAGGGTCACATTCGATAGTCTATACAAGTAGTCCGCGCATGTCGCAGCTATTTGCTATAAAGTCAGGAGCAGAGACAAGGTTCTCAAGTCCCTAGCCGGCAGCACTTGCTGACAAGGAAACCTTGTTAACGACTTATACATCAATAGGCCTGTGGTAACTATGCGGCACTATTGTGGTCCGCTAACGTCAGTGCAACGCAGTGGAAAAGTCTTCAATCCTGCCAGAATGCCGCCCTGAGGACTGCAACAGGGTGTCTCCTCATAACTCTAATATACCACTTACATGAGGAGACGAAGATCCTTCCTGTGCGTCAACACAACAAAATGTTGTCGATGCAATACCTACTTGGGTGTTATAGGAGCAGCCATCCAAACCGCTACCTAATGGATAGGCACCCACCACCCAGGCATGTCAGGAATTATCTCAATGATCTGGAGAGAGGTACAAAAGGGAGCATCTAGATCAACATGCCTATCAAGCAGGATTGAATCGTATTCACACGGACGCAGTTGAGGAAGCAGTTCAAGAATATCGTGTGAGTACCATCCTCGGAGACCATACGCCTTTGATAGCTGCAAAGGGCAGCAGCTACCTCGATAAACTAGAGTGGCCTTGGCACAACTAAGATCTGGATGGTGTAGCCGCCTCAATTCATATTGGACTCAACCAATACAGGTCGCAGCCTTCCTGAACTTGGAGTTAGAGGCAGAACCAGGTTAAGGAAAATAGAAAAATACACAGCAGTATAAGCTGCTACAACAACAACATATCAGGTATTTATATAGCTGCCCATATAGACTTCCCTACCAGTCTCGGTATTTTAAAGGTTTTAGTCCCATTTCCCAACGAAATGGCTGTAATTTGGCATTTACGGTTCTAAAAGGGCTAAAAACATCCTTGTGAAAAAATTTTGATAAAGGAAGCTTTTTTGACATATTTCTCCTATAGAAAAAAAATTACACATAATATTCAATTGCAGCCAATTTGGTTTGAAAATGTGCCCAAAATTAGAAAAATGCCGAATGATGGCCGTTACCGTTATATTGGGCGCCACCTTATAACTTTGGCCAATATTGATAATATTTGGTAGGAAGATTTCCTACCTAATGGGAAACCGAAACATTCCACTACAGCCAATTCGTTTGAAAAAAATGACAAAAATCCAGAAAATACCGAATACAAAATCCTACCTAAAATTTCCTACCTAATGAGAACCCAAAATTCGGTTTAAAAATACGACAAAAATCCACAAAATGTCGAATATGTGGGGCACCGTAATGTTGGGCGCCACTCTTTTGCCCATATAGATAATTTTTGGTATCCACATTTTTCACTCAATGAAAACTCAAAATGTCAAATTTGATTCAATTCAGTTGAAATCTTGACCAAAATACGCTAATACCGAATAATGTGGGGTGCCGTTATGTTGGGCGCCACCCTGTAACATTGGACTATATTGGTAGGAAGATTTTTCTACTTAATGAGAACACACAAAGCTAATTCAGTTAAAAAAATATTCAGTTTCAACAAATTATCGAATAATACGGAAGAGCGTTATATTGGGCGCCACTCTGTAACTTTGGCCAACATTCATAATTTTTATATAATATAAATAAAACCGAAAAAAACTCACCTTTCCCATAAAACCGGTACCACCGGTTATGAATACACTGCGGCCGGCATAGAATTGTGGTATCGACAAATATGTGTCCTTCGACGTGCTATAGTTTTCGAAATTGTTTTTCGACGTGAAATGGGTGCCGATGTGACCGTTCATCATGGTGGTGGGGCCACCAACAACATTACAGGTCGAACTCGAACTGGAATTCGATGTGGTTGAGGTGATGATGTTGGTATTTGAGGTGGTGACGTTATTCGAATTTGAATTGTTATCTGACATTTTGCTGTGTTGCAGTCGAAACTTGATGCTAGGTTATGGTTGCTAAAGATCGATGGTTGTTTTGATTGGATGGATGGCTCTAAAGATGGATGGTTATGTTGTTATTGTTGTTTACTTTTTTTGTTCGTTTTTATAGGATTCAAATAATTTGAGAATTATTTTTCTATGTAGATTTGAAAAATATATTTTTTAATTGAAATTTTATTTTTATATGCACAACGCCTTTAAACATTTACACAATATTTTTGTTATTTTGTTAATAATAATTATTATTTAATTTATAATTATTATTAAATATTTATATATTAGTTTTTTTTCTTTTTGTTCGTTTCTATTTTTTTAATTTAGGAAGAAGCGTTTTAAGTTGTAATTACAAAGAACAAAATGTTGATGTATGTGCGTGAGTTTTTTGTTGTAATAATATTTAAAAAAAATATTTTTGTTTTGTAAAAAGCTTTGGAAGTTATTGGAAGCGATTGATTTTGTTTTTCTTTTTTTATATCTTGCAAAATATTTTTTATTCTATAAAAAATAATTAATTTATATTTTAATGATTATTATATTTTTTAATTATAAATATCGTTTTTTCTATATTTTTTTTATTATTTTAATTTAAATTATTTTTTATTTTGAATGTTTAAATTACACTTTCAACTCTTATTTGCCATCAACTACTAAACAACGTTGCTACTAATCCTGTCGATTTTGAGCTTATATCCATTTTCGTTAACAAGTGTGTATATCGTTTTGTTTCAAAATGATCGAAGTTTTAGATCTGCAATAAGAAAAAAATAGAAAATGAAAAAAATATTAGATATTTGGTATTTAATTTTAAAAATTACAAAAAGTTACAAAATAGAAAAATGAATAAAAAAGGTTAAAAAAAACGGTAAGGGCGTCAGTTTTTATAACCTACACCATTAGGTGGACATTCAATGTACCCAAAAAAGGACAAAATATTTATATGGAGGTTATACTATGGTAAATTTCTACCAGGAGAACATGAAAACCTACACAACTGACACTCAGGTTTGAAAAGTTGGGTGGGACCTGGAACGTATCGAAGTAGACTCCTGACATTTGTATGGAGGCTATGTAGAATCGTGAACTTATATTGAAATAAAATTCTTTTAAATCTTTCTTATATACGCCAAGATCCGGATAATCAAATTATAGTCACATTGTAATGCTCTATATAGTCAGTTGGAAAATTTACCATGGACCATAAAAATGCCTATAAAAGGAGCTGGACCTATATACAGGAGGGCTAAATCAAACATTTGACCGATATTTATAAATTTTAATGTCAAAATATCGAATAAGAGTCAAATCGTTTAAATAGTGGGATCGAAATCGGCAAAATACCGAATATGGGGGGTTACTTTAAAATAGTGAACAAATATTGACAATTTTTGGTTTGAAGATTTGACATCCAATGAGAACTCAAAATAAAAAAAAAACATCGTAGTAGTTCTTCCTACCATTTTTTAGGTAACGCTAGAGGTAGCGTGGTAGGAAGATTTGACACTCAAGTAGAACCCTACATTTTTAAATTAAAGCCAAACAGGGTTTAAAAATGTGCTCTAGATCCGAAACATAACGAACAATGGGCTTATATTGAGCTCCAAAAAATTGTCTAGTGGTAGGAAGATTTGACACTCAAGTAGAACCCTACATTTTTAAATTAAAGCCGAACAGGGTTTAAAAATGTGCTCTAGGTCCGAAACATAACGAACAATGGGCTTATATTGAGCTCCACTCTGTAACTTTGGCCAAAATTGTCTAACTAATGAGAACCCAAAATACTCAATTCGGTTAAAAAATGCCCAGATTCCACAAAATACTGAATAAATGGGAGTGCCGTTATGTTGGGCGCCACTCTGTAACTTTGGACAACATTGATAATTTTTGGTGAGGTGACTTCGCAATGAAGATCAAAAAACAAAATTAGATCGAATCCGGTTAAAAAAATGTATCCAACATCTGCAAAAATCAGAAAAATTTCAGAGGTAAATATTGATAATTTTCGGTAAAGAGTTAAATTATCAAATTCAAATTATCGCCAATTCAACTGTAAAATTGGTCCAAAATCTGTTAAATACCGAATAATGTAGGGTACCGTTATGTTGGGCGCCACTATATAACTGTGACCAATGTCGATACTTTTTGGTAGGAACCAATTAAGATCCAAAATATAAAATTACAGTACATTTCGTTAAAAAATGTGCCAATTGATAATTTTCAGTGTGGAGTTTTTCTACACAATAGAAACCTTTGGTTGAAAAACATAGTCAAAATTCACACAATTCATTGGGCGCCAAATTTTAACTTTGCTCAACATAGATAATTTTTAGTGAGGTTTTTTTCTATTCATAGAAAATCAAAAAATACAAAATTATAGCCAATTTGGTTGATAAACATCCTCGGAATCCCCAAATACCTACATTTAAGAGGTACCGTTATATGGGAACTACCCCGAAACTTGGACCAATATATTCCATTTTCGGTAGTAAGATTTGTAACCCAATGATAACCAAAAAGACCGCCAATTTAGTTAAAAAAACGAGTGTAAAATCCGCAAAATACCGAATAAATGCTGTAACTTCATATTGGGCGCCACTTTGTAACTATTGCCAATATTGATAATTTTAGACGAAATATTTTCTACTTAATGAAGATTCAAGTTACAGTCAATTCGATGGAAAATAGTGCTTGAAATAACAAACATTTTCTATTAAGAACAAGGCTAAAACCGAATGCTAAATATATTTGCTAAATTTTTGTTCCATTTAACCCATGGATTTAAAAGTATTCACCCCTTACAACTATAAACCGACTCAATGAGTCTTTGCTTTTTTATAAATGAACAAATATTAAATCACTCGAAATTTAAATATTTCATCTACATCCTCCCACATTATAATGATAAATAAGGTTGTGGCTATAACCTTTTTTTCTTTCTTCTCCCAGACTCATTCTTACCTGGGAAAATTTCCTCTGGTTTTTATTTTTTCCCAACTCATCAACTATGCCCAATTTCATTTATTATGAAAAGAATGAACTATACATTTTTTTGCCTTGGTCTTTGTTGTTGTTATTTTTGTTGTCTGATTGACATGATTTTATTACTGTGACGTCACGCATATTCACAAGAAATAAGAACCTTGCATGTTCCGACCACATAAATACAGAATATCGGAATGATGTAAATTTTTTTTGGGGGTTACTTTGTGAAAATAAGCAGAACAGAACTTAAATCAGCAGAAGGACACATGCAGTATGGATATTTTTACCAGTTTTTATTAAATATTAACAATTTACGCATACCGACATATGTAAATGTAATGGAATGTGGTATAGGAAGAGGAAATCATTATTGACGCTTTTGCAAATTATAAAAAGATATGGCGTATTTATGTTGATATAAATTAAGGATGTGTGACGTCAATAAAATGAAAAACCTAAAAAGGGGCATTTTTTATTAATGTTGATGTCTTACGTTATTATGGCGAATTGAAATGTGGACCTCACTGTTAATTTAAATTGGTAAGATATCATTTAATTGGGGGTTTTATAGATTTTTAAAATTCCCCTTCCCAATTTCGATTTTATAACTTAAATTTGTTAGCTCCAACGTAATATAAATATGAGAATAGTTTAATCACTAATATACATAGATATTTTTAATGTATGCATTGCTATTGTTTAATCAGAATAAACATCGATTACAAAATAAATATTGAAATATTAAAGGCAACAAATTATTATTACGAATTGTTATTTCTTTATTTGTCCAGTCACTGTTGAAGTGTTTTTCGTACGAATTAAAATTGAATACTCAGCAATTTGAGAAAAATTAATTAATAAGAACAACAATGACAACTAAGTTCCCATGTAAATTAATTATGAAATATTAAACTAAACACTAAATCCATATAAAGTGGATGCAGCGTCGTTACATTTTATGTAATAATATAGAAAATAGTTTGTTAGACAATATCAAAGATTTGTACCCCAAAAGCTACATAGGGACACTTCCGCGGTCACCTACGTAATTTTCAGAGGCAAAATAAAATTTTAAATGTTAAATAAAAAAACCAGAATTAAATTTTTTAACAATTCACCCTTCATTATCTTTTGTAGTATTTATTATTAGTGGTAAAAAATGGGAGCCTCCGATATTTATGTTTTGAAATAAAAACCTCAATAGGTCGGTCATACACGCGACTTCAAATAGAAATGGCTTTAGGCATCATTGCTAATATTAGGAAGACCTTCCGAATTGTGTGAACATTTTGGTCTTTTTTTTAATTTGTCCTGTCCTATTTTATCCAAAGAGTTTTCTGGGTCAACCAACCGACATTTTCTTGTGTGTTTTTTTATGTGCGTAGAACAAATAGAAAACCAGTGAAAAAGCGTTAAGTTCGGCCGGGCCGAACTTTGGATACCCTCCACCATAGATATACTGACAGGTACTAGAATTGAAAATATAGATCCACCACTTCTTGGTGGATCTATACCGACATGTCTAAGAACGGATTATGTAAACAATAATACAAATTTCAGAAATTTTTAATTGATAATTCAAATTCGAGGATGGGGAATATCGGTCCACTCCTTCTGAAACCTCCACACAGGGACTAGGTCTAAATGCGGCTATAGTTCATTATCGAACCTTAAGTTCTAATTTTTTATCTCGCTATCCTCCGCAGGTGAAATGATTACAAAAGAGTATTAGAACCAAACTCAAAACGCGGAACAAATCAGATAACTATTTTAATATAAAAAGGGGGTTATATGGGGACTACCCCAAAAAGGGGGGGGGAATATTAATAATTTTTGGTAGAGAGAATTGTTACCAAAGAGATTTGCTCAAGAACCCCAAAATACCGAAAATTGGGGGGTGCCCTTATATGGGGGCTACCCAAAAAAATGGACCTATATACATAATTTTTTGTAGAGAGATTTGGTACCTATTAAGAACTCAAAATACTAAATTATAGCTAATTCGGCGGAAAAATACGATCAAAACCCCCAAAATACTGAAAATTAGGAGGTACCGTTATATGGGGGCTACCAGAAAAAGTGGACCAATATTTATATTTATATATTTTTTGTGGAGACATTTAGTATCCAATAAGAACCCAATGTACCAAATTTCAGCGAATTCGGCTGAAAAACGCGCTCAAGAACCCCAAAATACCGAAATTTGGCGGGTATCCTTATATCCTTAATTTCAGCACCCTATCTCAATTCCTTCAGAAGATAGCGTGATTACAACAGACGGACGGACGGACAGACGGACGGACGGACATGGCTATATCGTCTTAGAATTTTACCCTGATCAAGAATATATATACGGAAATGAATATTTCGATGAGTTACAAACGCAATGACAAAATTAATATACCCTCCATACTATGGTGGATGGTATAATAATAATAATTCATTGTACTTTTTGTCTTAAATTCACTTATCTACGTACAATATCCTATATCCTTAGACTTAGATTTCAGCGGAGTTAAATTCTAATACTGTGCAAAAATTCGTAAATGCTACACACTTTGTTTACAATATTAACATATATGTTGTTCACGTCTATAGATCATGTCTTTTTGGATTGATTATATACAAATTTTCGCACAAAAGTATTGGTCGAATTGACCGCTCACCACGAAGAAAGGCATGATTATTAGTGATGTACGGAAATATGCTCTATAGAATAACTAGAAATATAGTCAAGAATACATTTTTGATTAAACTATAGGTGTCATCGTTGTTCATCGGCGGTATTTCAGGCAAAATCTCCGCCCTCCTTTGTGATAAAGTAGTACTTAATGCTCGGGGTATCAGACTATTGACATACATTATCCGATTACATACACCTATGTATATGTGATATCAATTCGAAGGGCAACACCTTCTTTTGAATACACAGGCAATTTCTCTGAACTATGTTATTCTTAGAGATGGAAGTGGGTAAATTCCCATTTTAGGGGTATTTATTTGGTTATTTACTATATTGAATCGCCAATAGAAAATCGTATACCCTATCTCCGGGTTTCTGTTACCAAATCGATTAAAAATTGTGGTATAAATTTTTAATTGCCAAACCATTTGGCGCAGGCTGCCAACATTTGGCTCACATATTTTTAATATCAAAACATTATAGAATATGGGATACGTGTTTATATAGCCGTAAACTTAATACCAATTATATTGTTGTATGTGCTCGGATGTGGGAGTTACACCTAAATATTTACAGGTATCTCCGTATCCGTATATTATTTAGTAACCCATTATCACTCTAGAGCGCGGAACTATAGCGCTGATCGCTTTGAAATGTTCCATAAGGTTCCAGTTATGGTCACGGACAACACCTATAATTTTCGGTGATGATCAGATAATAATTTTGGAATAAAGTGGACCGAAAGCTTAATTTTTTGTGTTATTTTCGAGTCGATATATAGACCACAAACAAAAACCGAACATCACAACACAACCCACGGTGAAGGGAATCTGGACAATAGCTGTACTGAATACTCGTAATATTCGGAAAATATGTCAGTGTGAGGAAGAGGAGCTGTTTACCTCTAATCGGGCAAGAGGATGCCAATATCACGAAATATTGCCCAGTCTCCGAATAAATATCCGCAGAAAATTTGAGTTCCTTGGTAGTTGTGTAGGGTATCGTATTTGTCGGCCCCGTCCGACTATACTGCTCCGCTCACTGGTTTTTCAATCAAATTGGATATAATTTGGCACAGAGAGTTCTCAGTCCGTCGGCTTAGGTTCTCGTTGCCCCCATATAACGCTCCCGTTATATTTTAAACATTTTCTCTATAAGTTCCCATTCGGAGAGGATTTTTTTATAAAAATGTCAAAAATTTCAGTGGTTGTGATTGTTTTGTAAAAACGTTTTTATAAGTACTCTCAGTAGAAATTGACTTTCTCAAAAATTAATTTAGGCTGTCTCAGAAGGCGTGGATTTAAAAAAATTATCTTCTCTAAGTTATCAAAATATATATTTTTAAGTAATCTTTGAAGGCGTACCGTGTTTTACCCTTCAAAATATTATAGAGAGTAGCTATTATATCTTCTGGAGAGAATATCTCCAACGAAAAACTGAGAGAACTGATGAGGATCTGTGGCGATATTTGAAACTATAGCCTCCCCTGCTTTACCCCTTTGTGTACAATGTCATACCTTCCCCTCTAATAAATAGTTGCTTTTATAAAAACAATAAACTAAGGTTCAGCCTGAATATAACCCGCCAACAATACTGGAATTGAATATAATATTCATGTTGCCTCAGGAAGCGAGGATATTTTAATAAATATTTTAAGTTGTTTAGTAGGTGTGCATTTTTTAATTGTTCAGAAATATTTGTTATAAAAATTTACAAAAAAAAAAAAAATGAAACAAAATATTTTTCTGAAGCAGTTTTTATACTTTATAAACTAACCATTTTAGTTATTTGGTGAAAAATAAAATATAATTTATGGCGTAAAATTTTAATACATACTTCTGCAGTTTAAAAAATAAATTTTAACAATTTTTAACATAAATTAAAAATAAAAATAACAAAATATGTATTTATCAAAAATTAGAAAACTTTTTTTGTAAATTAAAATTTAAAATATTTTTCTTTATTGTAATTTTTTATCAAAATAATAAAAATTAATAATAAAATATAAAAAAAAATATTTTTAAGATAAAATTTCAATAAGATAAAAAACAATAAATATATCTAAAATTTGGAAAATATATATTTAAGTAAAATGTCTATATATATTATTTTAAATTCTTATTAAATTAAAACAGTAATTGTATTTTTTCCCAGAAATTTTTGGTATTTTTCTGTAAATTTATTGATAAAATGGATAACTCGATTTTAGCTGGGTGAAAACATATGCAACTCTGAATTCGTGGGTATTAAGAGGTAATGTTAATAGATATTTAATATAAAAATTTGTAATGTACGGTCACCAACAACCAAATAGAAATGACAAGCGAAAAATTCAGGATGGGGTTAAAAAATTGCATTTTGTGTAAATAGAAAAACGCATTGTTGGCGATTATAGGGCTGGAATATGACTAAAAGGGATGTCTGAAGAATAGGATGTCCCCAGAAGTTCAATATCACATATAGTGAATAAGTATAAAGCCCCTATCCCAGTTCCGGTGACTCATCTAGTTTAATTTTTACCAAAATATATTTCTCTACTTTTTATCATTTTGGGGAATTTTTGAATAAGTTTTCGGTATAAATGCAGAAGAAAATATTGGGGATTGGATTTTCAAAAAGTTTTTTTTTTTTTTGCAATAAAGGAATTTTTTGTATTCGTTTTATACAAACTAATTAAATTTTTATTCAAATTTTTCTTAATTTTTTTCAAATATATTTTGAGAATTTTAAAAATATATTTTTTATATATGTTTTCAAGGGAATCATTAAAAATTCATTTTCCTTATCCAAATTTTAGTGGACCGCAAACACATTTTTGTAGTCCATCCATGATGTTTATCACTGGTTGGACAGATTTTGAAAAATCATCAGTTTTCAGGAATATATTTTCCTTAGATAAAACAATTCTAATATTACATAGTTTCAGTTCCATTATGCGTCTCACTATGTTATTATTACACATAATTTTAAATCTCCACTTTCACTGCTTATCATTTTCAAAAAATCATTTCCTTTGCCCTTTTTAATTTTTTGCCATGTCAACACAATTCTCATTATAAAATGTTTAACACTTCCGTTTCCTTTTTTTCTCATTTTCTGTATCCCCTTTTATCCCCTATTCATAATCCGCTTTTTATGCTACAGTTTTGAATGAAATTCTTATTTCACACTCAGCCATTCACTCGCACACACGCTCGCACTCACACATACTACGAACAAGACAGTTAAACAATTAAATTTAATTTGAAATGGTTTCTTTTTTTATTATTATCGTAACACACAAGATGATGATGAAGAAAAAAATTAAATTCCTAAACTTAGGCAATTCAAGTTATTTTTAGAACATACTTTATTTATTTTTTCTTTTCGTCTTCTTCGTCGATTTTGTGGTGGGATTTCTTTTATTTAATACGTTCGTTTTTTTCTTTTATTTCTTCTTCTTTAAGTTTTCGTGAAATGGGCCACGGTTGCTTTAATTTTTTTTCTGGTTTTTGGAAAGAAACTTAAAAAAAGAAAAAGGTGTAGGTTAGGTTAGTCGAGCTTATTTTTCCGAAATTCCGTACAAAATTTCCGATAACAACAACTAAACGCGATAAATTATGAAAATCAACTGAAATTTTCTAATCACAATACAAAGCATATATATTTGAATGGAAGTAAGAATCTCTAACAGCAACAACAAAATACTAAAAAAAACGCTCTTCACAACTCAGCTGGATGCTGTAGCAGACGTTAGACTGGGAAAAGCGTTTAGAACACGTAGCAAATAAACGCTCGCATTCGTACACAATATTTGTCAACCATTATTTGCAGGTTGAATGGTAGTCGAGTCTTCGTTGTTGTTGTTGTTTTTTTTTGTCGTGTAAGAAGAAGAAAACAAACGGCCCATTCGCACACTTCTCATACAGACAAAAGGAAATTAACGAGTACTAAATGAGCAATGAACAAATGATTTGCTTAAACAGCCAGAACCGATTTGTTTTTTGTTGAAAATTAAATAAAAAAATACAATATTATTTATTTTGTCGATATTTGATTAGAGATATATGCACACATATGTATATAGATTTGCATACAAGTATGTACGTCACATACTTGTAAGTTTTTTCTTATGGCATTGACGTTAATTTTTGTACATTTTTCTGCTGAAGATAGTGTTTTGAAAAATTTGTTAGTTTATGCAGTGGGTTTCCCTTTTTTTGAACTGTGACGCAGATTATTTTTTAAAAACAAACAAACAAAAAATCTAACTAAACATATTTTTGAATATTGGATAAAGGTTATATGTAACTTTTTTTTTTATACCCTCCACCAAAAGTGTAGTACTCAATATTTAAAATAGAGCTTCGAAATTTGCAAATACATTGCTGCAACTCCTAAAAAGTTTGTGTATTGAAAATAGGGTATATCGGTTTACGTTTTAGTGGAACGGTACTTCAGTAGTGTTGGCGGGTTATTTTGGATATCATTTGTATTTTGTTTTTGCAAAATAGTGAGGCTGAATCCCAGTTTGTTGTTTTGATAAAAAACAACTATTTATTAGTGGGGAATGTATGGCATTGTCCGCCGAGGTACTTCCAAAATTTCTTTATTTTGTGGAGTATCTTTAGTTTCGTCAATATAACCGTATCTTTCAAGTTTTACGCATTTGGGTATCTTTTTTGTTCTAAATGACTGTAATTTTATATTTGTGTTCAAATTTAGTACAAAATTTGCCTGACACAAATTATTAATATTGGTCCCAAATATAGTCGATATATCTGGAAAGTTTTTAATATTATATTGGCTTTGATTTCTAATTTTAGGTCTCTCTCTCGCTCTAAAAATGATCAAAATTACTTCATTTAGTAGAGTTGGCCCATATAACAGTACCTTCCAAATTTTCAATATTTTGAGGATTTCAGACATGTTTTTCACCCAAATTGACTGTAAATATAAATTTTGAGTTGGTTCGAAAATATGCCCAAGTTTTGATACAGAACTCACATAAGGGCCCGCCCTTCCGTTCTACGGTATTTTCGAAAAGCTTTTTCAACCGAATTGACTCTTATCTGATATTTCGGTAAATATTTCTACAAAAAATTATCTGTTGATTTTTGGGTATAATCTTAGGTTCAGTGACTATATTTAAGCTTTATGAAGTAGATGTAATTTGGCATTCCTGGACCTTTCCAAATCCTTATCCGTATACTCAAGGTCGTAGGCAATTTTTCCAACCTGAGTATCTGTAGTTATTGATATTCCAGTTTCTAGCCATGGCATCACCCCTATATAAAAGTTCCGATCGATTTTAAGTATTTAAAATTCTAACTCATGATAGCGGGTATAAAAAGGTTTATCCATGGTACAACAACAAGAGGTAGATTAATGGTACCGTTTGATTGGTGTGTCCCTGTTCTGTCAAAACAATAACTCAATTTAACAAATTTAAAATATGTCTAAATCCAGTTGTAATTTAAAATCAACATTACATCATTAAGGAATAAATAATAAGTAAAGACCATGACCAGGGGAGCTCTCGCACTTCCATTTTGATCGGCCAAAATGTAGAATTGATGGGTCATCTGCCGACTTAGCATCCAATAATTTCTTTTTATCCCTGCACATCGAGAAAGGGTCATCTCATTCTTTTTTTTTTTTTTTTTGTGAAAGGGACTCCTAATTCTCGATTTCAAAAAACCGATTATTTTGCTTTTATTTAATTTGAACCTACAACTTCTCAAGAATATGTCTTTAAGGGACGTACCTAATTTATTGCGCTCCGTACAAAAATACTCACCTTCTCACCTTTATAGGGTTTATTAGACGTCCGTATTACCCAAATACGCAAGACTTTATTTTCATCTGTGCCAATTGAAAATGGCTAAAATTACTGATTTTTTGTTTTTTTTTTTTTGTTTTTATATTGATCGAAAAATGTTTACTTTTATAGAAACACAAATTTTTCAATGACTGGAATTCTATATTCAAGAAACAACAAATTCAAAATACGCATTGTCAATATTGAAAATTTTCAACTTTGTATTTGGGTAATAGAACGTTTACATTTAACCGGATTTCGTTTTTCTTCTTCTCGCAAATTATGTATTTACTTTTTTAAGTATTTGCATAACTGTATATACTTTCAGAAAATAATTCGGACAAATCCGACAGTTATATAAAATTAGGAATGCATACTGAATTTATTGAAATACATACATATAGGGTTTCAGTGACAAGAAAGGGGTAAAATTGAGAATAGGCCAATAAAACGTTAAAATATCGGGTTATCGTCTATGAGGATCCCACCTAAAATCTAATGAGCAACACCTTTTTGTAGAACTTGCGAGAATTAAAAAAATCACATCTTGTAATAATTGGAGTCCGGTTCAATAAATTAATTACGAAAAGTACATACAAGGAATCAGCAAAAATATGATAACGCCATATCTTTGACCTATGGCGAATTTTTCATTTTGAGATTTTCATGAATTTACCAAGATTTTTCATCCTCAAAATGAATTTTCAACCTCGCACAGGGTTATTAAAAAACACCAAAGGTAAAAAAACTGTAAAAACAACCATAAAAATACCTTAAATCCGATTTTGAGTTATTTGGGGGCTATATCAAAATCTAGACCTATATAAATTATATTCAACATGATTACACCTATAATAACATATCAACATATGTGTCAATTTTCAATTGTCTATATATATTCCTTTAAAAGTTATTAATTTTTCATTGCTAGATTTAAATTTCACCCATGGTGCAGCATATCGATTTGATATCGGTTCCGACGTACATTTTTAATGGTGCACCGAGTTTGCACATCGTACCAAATTGAGACAGATTCATTAATTCAATCTACAAACATGCCGATATTCCTTCTATTCATGTTCTTCCGACTTACAGTTTTGTATACCCCGCATCACACTCTGGGTATACAATAATTTTGTTCTTATAATGTATTGAAAAATGTTAAATTAATTAATTTTTCCTTAATATTAATGTCCGTAAACTTCACAATGTCATTTTATTTGTACTCTTCTGAGGGAGTTTAACAAATTAAAATATTTACAAAAACTAAAAATTAATAATTGCAGTTAACCTTCCGTTTTATTATTTGAAAACAACAACAAAAAATACATTTCCTCAAGCGCTTATAATTTATGTAAAATAACATATAAGTATGATAACATTGCTATGTTGTAAATAATTATGATTTATTGGAAGAACTGTTAATGATGATATCTTTGGTCTTGATCAACGGTATCTCAAAGCCAAACACATCATAGGTACATGACTACGTGACTTGCCTACAAAATTTAGTTATAAAGACTATTCCATATAATAATTTATTAATTATATAAAATATAAAAAGAGAGAGAGCAGAATATAATTTTGTTATATTCTGAAAATTGTGTGAAAAGTACACACATTATTTACGTTGTCTTGTCTTCCTTTTTAATTATTTTATCTAACTAAAAAAACAAAACAAAATTCATCACACAAATTTGTACTTAAGACTAATTTAAATATACTGCGCAGAATTTGCATACCGTCTGTCAGTCTGTCAGGCATTCCACAAAACATTTGCCAATGACACACGACTCGGTAACTGTAACAAGTTCAAATTCGACAATCCCAAATGGGGAAAATGTGGAAGTAAAAAAACCCAAGAATTAAATCATTCTTAATTATTCAAACAATAACAACAAAAGATAATACAATGAAATGAATGAATGAAAAAAAAACATCTCTTAAAACGAGATGAGAACTAATTTCGAATCATGTGTAGTAAAGTGATTAAATCACTGACAACAGTCAGTAGTTAGCTGCTGGTCATGTGCAGTGCCTCAAAAGCAAAAAAAAAAATCCTCAATTATGAATAGACTTAGGAGGTAATAGAAAAGAAAGAACAACATAAAGCCTAGAAGAAGCAGAAGATAAAAATGTTACTAAAATGTGACTTATTTTAGTACAATGTGTGTGTACGCCATAGATTTGCCTTGCATATTCATCTTCATCATCATCCAAAATCTGCTTGCTGAGCTCTATAGTCTGCCTACATGCCAGTTGTTTTTTTCGGTGACATTTTTTCTGTCATTTTGTTACTTTTCTTTTATTTTCTATCCAGTTTTTCTTTCACAAATTTCGATTTACTATTTTTTTTCTCTTTTTTTTATCTCTTGTTGATGATGGTTATGGCGCTCACGATGCCAATGATGGTATTTTTGTGTAGTTGTTGTTGTTGTTGATGATGGTCCAGATTAAAATATATCTCAAGTCAGTGACCTTAATACAAATATTTCTGTATTGTATATTAATCAAGAAAAATTACTTTATCCAAATGAACGTGACATAATTTGTTAGGCGCAGCGACAAAAAAAAACTACACCAACAACAACTAGAAAATAAATGATAGTCATAAAAATCTATGAATTCGTAGGTTTTATTTCTCTTAGATGAGGGTTGGAAAAACCACGTCAGTGCGAAAAAAATGGACTACAACTATAGCTGTTTAGATCATTTCTTTTGGGAAATAAATTACGGAGGAGGGGTGGTTCTTGCTAACCAATAAAGGTTTCGGCTGGCAAATACAGACTGGAGCTAAACTGGTTTTTAAATAATGATAAACGAGTAAGGAAAGGCTCGAAGAGTAGGATATCATATAGTCGGCCCTGCCGACATTGGATTTATACAAGTAGTGACACATGCCATTTTATACATAATTCGAAAATATATGCAAAATATAGTATCAGTCGGCAAAACATGGAGTATATCGACACATTTTACCTATTTGCCGACTATAAAGCCGCATCTGAGGGGTTTAAAGCAATATGTGCGGCTCTGCAGGATAACATTAACTAGAACAAGGTCAGTATTTAAAGTCGGAAAGGACCTCTCGGAGCCCTTCAATACCTAACGAGGGTTCAGACAAGGTGTAACCTTTTTATCATCCTGCTGGAAAAGGTCATACGAAATGCAAATGTGAACAGAAATGAAGCTCTGTACAGCAAACAACACATGTTACTCGCCTACGTCGATGACATCGACATAATGGGTTGAACATTGTGAGCCACATTTGAACAAATTGTGAAGGAATCTGCCAAAGTAGGTCTGGCAGTAGATGGCAAGAACACGCGCAAGACGTCCACTAGACTCGGGCCAACTATGGAACTTGAAAAATACAGCTTTGAAGTGTCGGAGAATTCACATACTCGGTACCGCCATAAACAAAACAAATGACATCAGTTCTGAGATTCAGAGAAGGATTGTGTTGGCCAAGAGATTCTAACATCGACTGTGAATATCGACGGCGAAGCTATACCATCTATACACACGCATCGATCTGCAGCGACTGCGACCATGTTGTGCGAATGGATGAGTATGCCCCAGCTCAAAATGTATTTAAAAGCGAACCTACTGATGATTCACGCGGAAAGGGAAGACCAGGAATAATATGGAAAGATCAATTGGATGATAACATATCAAAACATGCTCTTTCAAATTGGAAAAATTGCGCACAAGATCGTCGCGCCTTGAAATATTTTCCAAGCTAGGTTTATGGAACAAATGTTCTATCTCGAGCCAGCTAAGTATGTACGTATTAGACAGCAGACCTTAAATAGGCATTCTGCAGATAGAAGTCCTCCTACACGACTTCCATAACTAAACGTCTTTTTTCAGATTCATCCAAGCTAGCAAACCTTTCTCATGTTATTAGGTTCTTATTTAGTTCTTCTATTGACAGGCCTTTTGAAGAAAAACTGCTTTCAGGTCCTCGGTAGATAGAAGACAAACTTCAGTTCATCTATACATAGAAGGTCTTCTAAAGGTCTTACAAAGATGGAATACTGTCTTGTAATCTTTAATTGATAGTAGGGTTCCTTCAGTAAAATATCCATCGGAATGTTTCTACCCTACACAACTATGTTGTCAAGGTATTATGGCTTTATGCAGCTCCAAGAGTTTGTAACGCCGCGAAATATTGGTCCTAGACCCACCGAAATTTTGCATGTGGGATGGATTCTGGCCAATGTAGACCCCTATTGTATTTGCAAAAGATCGGTCAATATTTAGGAATGAAATGGACCACATACTTAATTTTTTTCGGGTTTTCTGGTCACAATTATGTCTTGAATACCGAGAAATTTTACATGGAGAAGGGGATCGGACCAAAGAATAAGCATGTCTGTTTTGATAAAGTTCGGTCAATATTTAGTGGATCAACTTCTCCCTGACTTTTGTGTGAAAAATCACAAAATTTGTATTCTATATGTACTCGGAAGTAGAGTTTCAGTTAACTATTTACAGGTGTCT
>NW_026884224.1:0-11334 GCF_032173495.1 Musca vetustissima
GGTACATACAACAGATGTCAATATCTACAAAATCCTGTGGATAGAATATTTCGTGTAAACTTAGCACACACACACATCGTGCGAATCGAAAGATATATAGGGACATTGAGCTCTATTTAACTTATATCGGACGAAAATATATATGGGAGCTATATCTAAATCTGAACCGATTTTCACGAAACTTAGCACACATCATTCTGGACCTAATTCAGAACGTTATGCCAAATTTCGTGCAAATGGAAAGATATATAGGGACTTCAGTGCACCATTTACCGTAAATCGGATGAAAATATATATGGGTGCTATATCTTAATCTGAACCGATTATCACTAAACTTGGCAGACATCACTCAAGTCTCAATTCAGTACGTTATGCCAAATTTCGTGCAACTCGAAAGATAAATAGGGACTTTGGTGCACCATTTACCGCAAATCGGACGAAAATATATATTGGAGCTATATCTTAATCTGATCCGATTATCACGAAACTTGGCAGACATCACTCTAGTCTCAATTCAGTACGTTATGCCAAATTTCGTGCAAATCGAAAGATATATAGGGACTTTGGTGCACCATTTACTTTAAATCGGACGAAACTATATATGGGATCTATATATAAATCTGAACCGATTTTCACGAAACTTGGCAGACATCACCCTAGGTTCGATTCAGTACGTTATGCCAAATTTCGTGTAAATCGAAAGATATATAGGAACTTTAATGCCCCATTTACCTTAAATCAGACGAAAATATATATAGGAGCTATATCTAAATCTGAACCGATTTTCTTGAATTTCAATAGGGTTCGCCTTTGGGTCAAATAAGTGACTTGTGCCAAATTTCATCCAAATCGGATCATAAATGCGACCTGCACTTTGTTTACAATTTAACATCTACAGACGGACATGCATAAATCGACTCAGAAAGTGATTCTATGCATATTTTCAAAAGGAACCATGTGTCTATCTCGTTCTTTTGCATGTTACAAACATATGCACAAAGACATAATACCCTGTACCACAGTGTAGTGAAGGGTATAATAAATAATATATTGTACAACTGCATAATAGTACGTAGATCAGACTCTTGCCACTACGCTGACTTTTTTAGGCGATATCACTTAGACTAAAAGGCTCTTACTGGTATTCCATAAACACCGCTTATAGGTTTTCTATACACAAAAAACATTTGCATTTTTTCTACACTGATTGCTTTTTTCTGTCTTAAATCTTGTTCTAACTGAACATATGCCCTATATCATTATTAGATTTTGGAAATGCCATAGTGCAACTAATTCTTCGAAAAATATTTTTTAATATGTTTGCTTCTCAAGATATATCACTCACAATGAACCAATATCATATTCATTGATATTATCAATACCGTAGCCAATGACTCGAGTTCGAATCCTATGTATACTGTAACACCAACATCAATGCATTCAAAAGTGCAAAATCATACATTTGCAAAACACCGATGCCACCAGCGAACATGACATTGTTACAAATAATCTAAGACCATACGTCAGACGCCGGTCGAAAAAACGCCAATAGCTAGATATGCTGTGAAGCATGCCATGCTGTCAGGTGGAAAGACAATAACAACGCATGTGCCTACATCGAACCATTGTTCAGCTGTAAGCGTTAAAGCCACACCAAAACAATGCTACTTACGAATGAATAGCATACGAATGGCAAGCAAACAAGTGACCAACCACACCCACTCACATGATACTAATCGGGCAGACGACGAAAGGAAAGAAGTGATGGTGGTGGTGCTGGCTATGATGCTTGTAATAATGCATTTTGCCAAATGGAATACTAACTAAAACATAAACTGGTTAAAAACCACCAGCATCATAATGCCACTTATGGTAGTGACTTTTGTGTCGTTTTGTATTGTTTCAAGCCAACAATTCGATCGTTCGGAATATCGATGACTGTATTCATTTGTTCTGATTAGGTTTGCGTTTTTGCTTTGAAATCAACTTCTTGGAATGATTCATGTGCAGTGCATATTTCAATTGTAATTAGTGGTGCAACGTCCACCATGGTGTGTAGTAGTGAAAAAACCTGTTGCTGATTGTCAATTATAATTTAACATAAATTAATTATAACAAATGAAAATCGCATTAGCCAGCTTTTGCGAACCTCTCTGTTTTTCTCCTTTTGCAACAATTCATTAATATTCATTAGAAATATTAATCACACGAACCAAATAAATATAAATTACGGGTTATAGAATGACATGTTTTGGCAAATGTGTTTACAGTAATTATATTATAGCAAATCGAATAGATATTTATGCGATTTTTATGTTTTTTATGGTGTCGGTAATGTTGTCATTGGTGATATATATAATTTACTGATGGTTAATATGGGATATGTCCGTTCGTCTCATAATCGATTAAATAAGATATTAAGAGGTGCAAGTTGTCTTTATAATACTGAACTTATTTTTTGGAAATTTAATCTCTATATTTCATTATGCGATGCTGACACTTGGGAGCTTGGTTTTAGGTGTTGTGTTTCACGACGCGTCTTGCCTAGTTTAAAAACTAATATTTTGGACGATTTCCCCCATCAAGTTCGGTATATTGGTCGAAGACCCAATAACGTATAGATAATCCAGAGCTGAATAAAATTGAAATTGAGAACTGAATTCACACTAGACTTAAGAAATAGATCGACAAACATTTTGTCTCCAGGCTATGCAAGTTCGAATGCAATTTTCACTATTTTAGAATTATGGACCGTAGCTGTAATTTGTATTCGTACTCATTGAAGTTGGTAAACCTATTTATAAGCCATTTTCGATATGGATCCATGATTTGACATTTAATCGAAATAATTGTAGTTTGGCATTCCGGATTCTCAAAGGTTGAAAAACATATTCGCATATTAAAACCAGTGATCGGATCAGTATAGTCGGACGGGGTCGACCATATAATACCCTTCATTACTTCCACGAAAATCTAACTTGCTGTGGTGCTATATTCTGAGCTTGGGCAATATTTCGTGATATTTGCACACTCTTGACCGATTAGAGGTCAACCAATATTACTAATATTCAGTACAACCCTTTTTATTTCTTGGCCATATTACCTTCACCGTGGGTTGTGTTCACCAAAAATTGTAGGCGTTGTCCTTGACCATACATGGATCCTCATGGAAAATCTGAAAGCGATCAGAGCTATATTTCCCCCTCTACTGTAGTAATGGATTATTAAATAATATCTGAATACGTAAGCACCTGTAAATATTTAAGTGTATCTCCCACATCTGAGTAGATACGATAATATAATTGGTATAAATTTAAAGGTCAACCACTCCTCTCGGATACACTATCAACTTCTCGGGTCTATGTCCTTCGCGAATTATTATATACGCCATAGAATAATTTTTTTTTTAAATTTCACACAAAGGTCAGGGTCCATTTGACCGTTCTTTGGCCAGAACCCATCATACATGCAACATTTTGTGAAGATTGGTCCATAAATGTGGCCTGTATCGTGTTTACAAATTATAATGGACAGACGGACGGACACACATGTCTAGATCGACTCAGCTACCTCCAAGTATACCTTCAGTATACTTGAAGGTAGGTCTAGGACCAATATTTCGCGGCGTTACAAACTCTTGGGGTTGCACAAAGCATTAATACTCTGACAACATAGTTGTGTAGGGTATAAAAATAATCCCACTTTTTTGAAGCTCATATCTTAGTTTTCAACCTGAACTATCCATATTTTTACGGAAACTTGACATTTCGGGGTTTTTTAAAAATATTTTTTCATGAACTAGCAATAGGCGAGCCTTTTTTATCGCCTTGGAATTTTGCATGTATTATGGGTTCTGGCCAATGGTATTGTTTATGGTAATGATTAATTAGTATTTCAGGGATGTAGGCCACAATTGTGACTCGAATATATCAAAATTTTACACTGAGGTAGGGATATGACCATAGAATAAGCACCACTCTTGATGCAGATCGGTCAATATTTCGCGGGGCAAGTGGACCCAGACTTTTGGCGAAAAAATCGAAAAATTTATTTTGTGTGGCGTATATATTTAATCCTGAAGGAGTCAGACCGAGAAAATCCATTATGTAACCATAGGTTCACGCTTCCAGAGCCTTCGGTCAGATGTCAAATATTTGATAAAAATCATACACATAGTATTAAGCGAATGATGTCGCCTATGTGGTCAAAACGTAGTCTTTAATATCACCGTGCAAAAAAAGAAAAAATTGGGAAATTTCAACTATTTATTAAAAAGGTTTAGAAATATTACGTCGGGAGTTAGAAATATTACGCGAGGAATATATATACCCTACACAACTATGTTGTCAGGATATTATAGCTTTGTGCAGCCCTAAAAGTTTGTAACGCCGCGAAATATTGGTCCTAGACACACCTTTAAGTCTACCGATCGTCATATCTCGACTAGCTGAGTCGTTCTAGACATGTGTGTCCGTCCGTCCGTCTGTCCATTATAATTTGTAAACACGATACAGGCCACAGTTATGGACCAATCTTCACGAAATTTAGCATGTACTATGGGTTCTGGCCAATGAAGACCCCTATTGCTTTTGGAAAAGATTGGTTAATATTTAGGGGATGAAATGGACCAAAAACTTTATTTTTGTCGGTCGCTCCAGAGGCCGCAAATATGGCCCGAATATCGTGAAATTTTACGTCGAAAAGGGGTCGGTCAAAGAACGAGCATGCCTGTTTCGATAGAGACCGATCCATATTTAGCAGGTCAAATGGACCCTGACTTTTGTGTGAAAAATTACAAAATTTGTATTCTATGACGAATATATTTACTCCCGAAGGACATACACTCGAGATAGTATATCCAAGAGGAGTAGATACCCTTTAAATTGATACCAATTATATTGTCGTATGTACTCGGATGTGGGAGTTACACGTAAATATTTACAGGTGCTTACGTACTCAGACATTTTTTAGTAACCCATTACCACACTAGAGGGGGAGATATAGCTCTGATCGCTTTGATATTTTCCATGAGGTCCAGTTATGGTCAAGGACAACGCCTATAATTTTCAACGATGACCACATAATAATTTTGGGATAAATTGGACCGAAAACTTAATTTTGTGTGTGTTTTTCGGGTCGATCTATAGGCCACAATCGAAAGCTGAACATCACAACACAACCCACGGTGAAGGGAATCTGGAAAAGAGTGTGCAAATATCGCGAAATATTACCCAAGCTCAGAATATAGAACCACAGAAAAATTAGATTTTTGGGGAAGTTGTGTAGGGTATCAAATGGTCGGCCCCGTCCGACTATACTGCTCCGCTTACTGGTTTTGTCTAACACGTTAACCCTTAATCGACTTGAATAATGGGTATTTCCGGTGCATTTCCTTACAAATGATTGAAAGCTCATTTAAAACGGAATTAACAAATTCTATAAAAAGGTTTGCTAATGTTTGCAAAAAACGTAATTTTATTGCACAGTGTATTTATACAAGCAATATATTTACCTATATACTTCAGTTATCTCTGGGACTTCCCAATAAAGCGTCTCAATTTTTTAAAGTTATAATATTTCCGTGCATTTCGTTACTAAAAACTAGCAGTGGCTAACGCCAAGAAAATGTCTCAAACGTACAATCAGTTTCGATATAATAAGCCCACACGAACAAAGAATTTAATATTTATACAACTCATATTACTTCTAGAAGATACATTTAAATACTGCAAAAATCTCAGGAAAATCCGTTCAGGGGTTTCAAGTCCATCGAACACAGATTTTATTATGGTTCATCGCTCTTATATATTTCCAGTATTTATTTATTTTAGCCATCATTGCTAACACTTGTCTGGCAAAATAAGCGAAAGCATTTGATTACTTTGCAAAGTAATAAATTTGCAAAATTAATTATAAAATAAATTAAATAAAACCAGCCCCCAGCTATTATGCTATTTTTTTATGGACATAGTTTCTCACATTATCTATTAAATAAAACTATAAAGAAACTATTAGACTAAACTTTCCATTATTATAAGATAACTATAAAAAACTCATAAAATGTGTGTATAATAAATATTAATTTCCTGATTATTAAAAAAATATATTATTTCATACAATTGTGAGCAAAAACAATTTTAGATTTTTGTTCGTTTTTTGATAAAAAGGGCTTTGTGATGTTTAGCATATTCTAAGAACCAACTATTTATTGTTCATACATTTTCATCTGAATATGAATAATTTATCTTACTGCCAGCTGATTCATTCACAATGGGTCCAAGAAAATTATTTCGATTTTCTGGCATATGCTTTATAAATACTCTTCCAGTAAATTTGCAAAAACTCAAAATTAATTACCAAATGCCTTCCCTTGAACCACTTAACATAATAAAATATTGTCTATAATTTAGCAAACCACACATATAATCACTCGAAACATTTTTACCTAATGTACACATATAACTATATAATGGATGCATAAATTAAGCCACTTATGTTGGAACATCTGCAATAATATATTTCCCCACAGGTAGTATCAGCATACACACATACATACATCTATGTGGTTTATTCGATTATTGTTGTTAACAAACTTCCCTCAACATTCAATTTATTATTGATATTCCCTCCCCAGTTCGGTCCAGTCATACAAATAAAATTGTAGTTTATTTGATTTTGTTCATCTCTTCGATGATCATCTACTCATGGTCATAAACAAATTTATTACATGTGGTTAGTGCACCTAATCAAATGCCATGTGATGGCGGAATGGGTTGAAGGTATTTCGTGAATTGAGGGCCTTTTGTTATGGTAGAAGAATTTGTATACCTTCCACCTGAAGTTGGAGAGGTTATTAAATGTGTGATTCGATTTATATATGTGTCATTACTTATAACACACTCTTTGCCCTGATAATTTATCGACATTTATCTTTAAATTGTATAAAATATTCATTAATAAGATCCGCACCCTTGGATTGGTTTAATTATCTAAAATATTATTTAAATCCACGCACTTGGATCGGGTAATTTGTTCAAAGTATTCCTTATTAAAAAAATATTCTTATATAAAAAAATCCTTTAAAATATCCACAGCTATAGCTCTAATATTCCTTCAAATGATAGTTCTTCAAAAAATTCATTTAAAAAACCACGCCTATTGCTCTGATAGTTCTTCAAAAATCCTTTAAAAATGTACGTCTATAGCTTCTTCAAAAATTCCTTTAAAATATGCACGCCTATAGCTCTGATAGTTCTTCAAAAAATCCTTTAAAAATTCTATGCCTTTAGCTCTGATAGTCTTTCAAAAATTCCTTAAAAAATCTCTGCCTTTAGTTCTGATAGTCCTTCAAAAAATTCGTTAAAAAAATCAACGCCTTTAGCTGTGATAGTCCTTCAAAAATATTCCTTAAAAAATCCACGCCTTTAGCTGTGATAGTCCTTAAAAAAATCCTTAAAAAAGCACGCCTTTAGCTTTGATAGTCCTTCAAAAAAATTCACGCCTTTAGTTGTGATAGTCCTTCAAAAAAAATCCACGCCTTTAGTTGTGATAGTCCTTAAAAAAATTCCTTATAAAAATGCACGCCTTTGGTTTTGATAGTCCTTCAAAACAAAATCCTTAAAAAAGCACGCCTTTAGCTTTGATAGTCCTTCAAAAAAATTCACGTCTTTAGTTGCGATAGTCCTTCAAAAAAATTTCTTAAAAAAATGCACAACTTTAGCTTTGATAGTCCTTCGAAAAAAAATCCACGCCTTTAGTTGTGATAGTCCTTCAAAAAAAATCCACGCCTTTAGTTGTGATAGTCCTTCAAAAAAAATCCACGCCTTTAGTTGTGATAGTCCTTCAAAAAAAATCCTTAAAAAATCCACGCCTTTAGTTGTGATAGTCTTTCAAAAAATCCTTAAAAAATCAACGCCTTTAGTTGTTATAGTCCTTCAAAAAAATTCCTTAAAAAATCCACGCCTTTAGTTGTGATAGTCTTTCAAAAAATCCTTATAAAGTCAACGCCTTTAGTTGTTATAGTCCTTCAAAAAAATTCCTTAAAAAATCCACGCCTTTAGTTGTGATAGTCTTTCAAAAAATCCTTAAAAAATCCACGCCTTTAGTTGTTATAGTCCTTCAAAAAAATACCTTAAAAAATCCACGCCTTTAGTTGTGATAGTCCTTCAAAAAAATCCTTAAAAATCCACGCCTTTAGCTGTGATTGTCCTTCAAAAAAATGTTTAAAAAAATTCAACCTTTTGGTTATGATAGTCCTTCAAAAAATACATTTACAAAATCCACGCCTTTGGCTGTGATAGCCCTTCAAAAATTTTTTTTAAAAAAATTCACGCTTTTGGTTGTGATAGTCCTTCAAAAAATACATTTACAAAATCCACGCCTTTGGATTTGATAGCCCTTCAGAAAATATATTAAAAAAATCCACGCCTTTGGCTGTGGTAGTCCTTCAAAAAATACATTTAAAAACTCCACGTCTTTGGCTGTGATAGTCCTTCAAAAAATACCTTTAAAAAATCCACGCCTTTGGCTGTGATAGTCCTTCAAAAAATTCATTCAATTCAAATAATCCATATCCTTCAACTCTGATAATCCTTAAAATATTCTTTTAAAAAATTCACGTATTCAGTCTTGATACTCCATAAAAATATCCATGCATATCCATTTGCGTTAAAAATCCAAGCATTTAGCTTGGAGAGGTCACCAAGAATTAATTTAATAAATCACACATTTAGCGTTGGTAATACTCTTAAAACATTCATTAACAAATCTGTGCCTTTAGCCCTTCAAACATGTATTTTCAAGGACCCACGCCTTTAGCTCGGATAGTACATTAAAAGTGGGTTTGGCGATTTCCATGGGCCTTGAAGGCCTTCACATAAAATTCCTACTTGTAGCCACAATAGTGGCCATGTTTGCTGGTATGCCTTGATAGCACATAGTTTTAATGCTACTGCTGTGCTAACAAAATTGGTAATTAGAAATAAATGAAGTTATTTACGTTCAGTCATTAAAAGTTATGTTGGAAATTATTAATGGTCATTACTTTATGCCTTTTTCAAGGTGGTATAGTTGATGGTGGGTCGATGGACCAAAACTAAGCACTCGACACAACTATGAATTAACAACGTGAACGTATGTACATGACGCATAATAAAGTGATTCTTTGGTCTCGATGAAATGAAAAAATATGTGATGGGAGTAGTTTTAATATCGCAAACTATAAGTGGCAACATTGGAACGAAGATATTGTGAGGCAATTGTTGACAAAGGGAAAATGTGTACGAAATCGTTCATTGATTGACAGAAAAATCATTGAATTGTTTTGTTATATGGACATCATACTTCTATGATATAACTTGTGTACAAAACGGATGTGGTGTACATCCTAAGATGGATGAAGGAAGAATGGATTTTGTATATCAAGAAATTAACCACCCAGAAATTTAAGAAAATAAACCAATCTGAAAATGTTATGACATTTTAACACTTAAAAGCTACATTTATACACATTTTACGTTCATGATTATCTTCTAGTCTGCCTTATTAATTTCTGGAGCTATTGGTCTCAATAATTCATTCCAAAACCAGTAAGGAAAGTAGTAAAGTCGGACGGGGCCGACTATATGATACCCTTCACCACTATGGGTATATTAAACAGGACTATTAACATGAAATATATATGGGAGCTATATAGACCGATTTTCTCGAAACTTGGCAGACATCACTCTAGGCTCAATTCAGTACGTTATGCCAAATTTCGTGCAAATCGAAGGATATATAGGGACTTTGGTGCACCATTTATATGAAATCGGACGAAACTATATATGATTTTAACGAAACTTAGCAAATTGTCAAATATCGTGCAAATCGAAAGATATATAGGGACTTTGGGGCACATTTTACATGAAATCGGACGAAACTATATATGGGAGCTATATCTAAATCAGGGCCGATTTTCACGAAACTTGGCAGACATCACTCTAGGCTTAATTCAGTACGATATGCCAAATTTCGTGCAAATCGAAAGATATATAGGGACTTTGGGGCACCATTTACATGAAATCGGAGGAAACTATATATGGGAGGTATATCTAAATCTGAACCGATTTTCTCAAAACTTAGCAGACATCACTCTAGGCTCAATTCAGTACGTTATGCCAAATTTCGTGCAAATCGAAAGATATATAGGGACTTTGGAGCACCATTTACATGAAATCGGACGAAACTATATATGGGAGCTATATCTAAATCTGGACCGATTTTCACGAAACTTAGCAGACATCACTCTAGGCTCAATTCAGTACGTTATGCCAAATTTCGTGCAAATCGAAAGATATATAGGGACTTTGGGGCACCATTTACATGAAATCGGACGAAACTATATATGGGAGCTATATCTAAATCTGGACCGATTTTCACGAAACTTGGCAGACATCATTCTAGACCGAAATGATTGGGCTGTACCAAATTTCGTGCAAATCGAAAGATATATGTGGACTTTGGTGCACCATTTACCTGAAATCGGACGAAACTATATATGGAAGCTATATCTAAATCTGGACCGATTTTCATGAAACTTGGCAGACATCATTCTAGACCTAAATGATTAGGCTGTACCAAATTTCGTGCAAATCGAAAGATATATAGGGACCGTTTACATTAAATCGGTTAAATATATATATGGGAGCTATATCTAAATCTGAACCGATTTTTCCCAATTTCAATAGGGTTCGTCCTTAGGCCGAATAAGTGACCTATGCCAAATTTCATCCAATTCGGATCATAAATGCGACCTGTACTTTGTTTACAATTTAACATGGACAGACAGACGGACAGACGGACAGACGGACAGACGGACGGACGGACGGACGGACATGCATAAATCGACTTAAAAAGTGATTCTATGCATATTCTCAAAAGGAACCATGTGTCTATCTCGTTTCCTTTTGCCTGTTACAAACATATGCACAAAGACATAATACCCTGTACCACAGTGTGGTGAAGGGTATAAATATCGCATGGTCGCCTGCCAATTTTGTCAATTTAGAATTTCTCGCTTATTTAACACTCGTCAATTAATAATAATCAATAAAGTCATCTCAAAAACTTTTGACCATTTATTCAAGGCGACCATAATAGTTATAGGCTGCAGTTGTTGATGATGCACCCCTAAGAGGTAAATGTCAATGTGACAATAAATAATGGCCAAACTAATATTAAGAACTTCAAGTTGTTAGCTAAAAATGTCATTATTGTTCTATATGGTCAGTTGTAGATGGATGGATGTATAAATGATTTGTCTTAAGCAATTATAATCAATGTAAATAAATTAGA